>NW_028170151.1:27930-47930 GCF_963971535.1 Notolepis coatsorum
ATCCATGTTTATGTTTAATATTGCTTTGGCAACATGTAGAAGTACGTCATGCCAATAAGGCCATTTGAATTGAATTTGAATTGAATTGAGAGAGAGGGAGAGAGAGAAAGAGAGAGAGAGAGAGAAAGAGAGAAAGAGAGAGAGAGAGAGAGAGAGAGAGACTTGTTCGTTCCCGTGCAGATTTTCCAAGCCACTGGCAAAGTGGCGGAAACTGGAAAGTACTTAAAAGATTGATTCATGTGCAAACAAATGAGGAAACGGTATTCAAATGTCATGAAATCACTTTAATGATAATTATGATAAACTGCCATTGCTTAACGCCTTAACCTCACCTGTAAACTGTAAGGTTTTACTTGTGCTTCCCTCCTCAGGTCAGTGTGAAGGGCGTGGAGAGGAAGAATACACAACTAGTAAGTAGCTAACTAGCAGTGTAGCCTACCTGTGTGATGACATCACGTTTAATCTCTCTTTCTCAAACACACACACACACACACACACACACACGCGCGCGCGCACACGCACACACACACACACGCATTTTACATATTGTATTGAATGAGATCAAATCACATTGTACACTGGATTCAAATAAAACAATTATAGAGGTTCAACATTTACATCATAGTACATATTAATACATACATAGTAATTTTGTCAAAGCGACTTATAAGTTCTGTTTTTACCATTTAACTATTACAGTAGAGATACACTCAAAAAACTGGGATTGGGGTTCATTAATATTTATTAAATAATTATTAGTAATTTATACATAATAAAAAAGACTATGTGCCGTATGCAATAAAATTGGGCTGAATTCAATGAATCTGAACAATTTATGAATTGCATTTTACACAATTTTTGTTGAATAAAATTTGCATACATTGAGTCGAATTTAATTATATTTTATCAGCAATGTCAGAGATGCAGAAAATTGATAGATTTTACTCATTAGGAGGTCTTTGGTTTTAATCACCTGGCACTTTCGCCCAACTAATGGGACTTTATTTTGACACCACGTGTGTTACGAAGAAGAGTCTCTCCCATCAGCTGCTTCCTTAACAGCCTAAAAGGGCTGCTCACTGACCGAATGCTATTCACCACCGAACTGACCACCTCCCTGCTTCCAGCTAACCCTGGAGCAGGAGCAGTAAACGAACATGTGCCCAACCCAGCGTCTCCACTCTGGGCATCCACCAGCTTACCACAAGTCCTGGGTAACCGTGGTGCGTCAGAGGCTAGTGTTCCCCGTCGAATTGTCACCCTGTCACTCGTCACAACTACAGGTTGTGGAGCACGGGTGATCGCACACACTGGCACATCTGGGAGAAACGGAGCAAACACATCAGGGCACAAAACATTAGGGTGATCCAAAACACATGACATCCACCAGCGATGTCATTACCTAATAAAAAGGTGACACCACCCACTGGTAATGATGGGCGCACGCCCACCTTGAACACCCCCTTTGCCAACCCGCAGGTTAAATGTATCTGATGGAGGGGCACCGACACAAAGCCCATGCCGATCCCCTGCACCAAAACACTAGAGCCAGTCGATGACTCATCACAAAATGGTAACATGTCTGATGTGATAAATGATTGTGCTGCCCCAGTATCCCGCAGTATGCGTACTGGACGCTGGTCCAACTCACTGCCACTGAGCGAGACCAACCCGTCCGACATAAACGGATCGTAACTGGGACCTGGGATGTCACACACTGTCTGGACCAAACCAACCGCTTTAGGTCGTCCATCTGTCTGAGACTGCTCCTTGCGTCTCAGAACAACACAGTCACTTATTACGTGGCCCACTTGATGACAGTAAAAACACTCCCGCTCCTCCTTGTAGCGGGGAGATACTGAGCGGGGCGGACTAGTCTGTCCAACATAGCCACTGCGGCGGATCTGCGGCGGACTAATATGTGACCTAGCTGGAGTGTGAGCAGAGGGATAAAAACCTCTATCCTCCCGTCTTAAAATACCAAAAGTTTGCCTATGGGTCAGCACAAACTCGTCAGAGAGCACTGCAGCCTGAGCCAACGTACCCACTTTTTGCTCATTCAAATATGTAGCCAAACGGTCAGACAGACTACCTTTAAACTCCTCCAGCAACAGTAACTCAGACAGTGAATTAAAATCAGACACGTCACTCGCCTTACACCACCGAAAAAATAGAGACTCCTTCTCACGAGCGAACTCCACAAAAGTACTGCCAGGTAACTTTCTGTGAGCTCGGAATTTTTGCCTATATGCCTCCGGCACTAACTCGTATGCTCGAAGTACAGCCGTCTTGATTATGTCATAAGACAAACTGTCAGTCAGAGGGAGGGCAGACAGAATTTCCTGGGCTTTTCCCGTGAGCTTACATTGTAGTAAGAGAGCCCAGACCTCTTTAGGCCACTTTAAAGATGTAGCCACCCGCTCAAACGCATTAAAATAGGAGTCTACCTCCGCCTCACGAAATTGAGGTACTAAAGAAATCAGTCTACTCACATCGTAAGCTCCCACAGCCGTGGAAGAGGGTTGAGCAGGACTCCCAATTTTAGCAGCGTCGAGCTCCAGTTGCTTCAACTTAACCTCCTTCTCAGCATCCACCCGGCGGTTCTCAGTGTCCAGCTGGCGGGTTGAGACCTCAGCCTCCAGCTCCATTTTTCTAACAGCTAACCTGTGACTATTCTCCTCCTTCTGCGCCTCGAACTGCAACCGTGCTAAACCCAATTTTAGACTGGCCTCCTCAGCACTCCCACTAGGGAAAGATGCTGCACGTCCGGGCACGGGAGACGTGACACCCGAAAGGGGAGGCTTATCCTCTACCCCGTCGTTAACCGGGTCTACCACCGGAGGTTCCTCGCCCTCCTGCTCCTCGTCTGTGACTAGAGGGGAAGAAACAAAAGACGCTCCCTCACCGACACCGAGCACCTTGTTCCACACCAATATGCGCACCACCTCTTCTCTCAGGTCAGCCTTTGCCAAACTTTTAGAAAGGGCGACCTGAAAATGCGAGGCGATGGCAAACAAGTCTTCCCTCCTACACTGATCCAAACGATCAACCGAGGGATCACCCAGGAACTCCTCCACCCCAAAAGACAACATCCCTACCCAGACACTAGTGCACACACACACCAAAAACACACCTAATAAACTACCACCCAAAACCAAAACCAAGCAACGTGCCCACCGCACACCAACACCAAATGTCTGTCGCCCAACTACCGAGCCCCCATTTATGTTACGTGCCCCCGTGGGGAGACGCAACACTAGGCCACGGACAGGATAGGTGAGGATGCAGTGACACAAAACACCATAGACAGATTGTAAAATAACAATATTTATTTTACACAAATGAGATCAGCAACACAGAGAGCAAAGAGGACCTACCAGTGAGCACCAAATAATATCAAAATGAAACAAAAGCCCCCCCCCCCCCTTTACAGGCGCGGACGCCCCAAAGTACAAGAGGTGGTGCTCACTCTAAGCTGGTGTCTTTAACAGTAGTTCTCCTACGTGATGCAGATGTAGACCCCAGGGTATCTTTCTGCCCTCAATGTCCCTGTGTGCGAAACAAAAGGTTAGAAACAAGAACACAATCACCATAGGCTGGGTGACAAACAAATATACAAAGGATTAGTACAGAAATGTACAACAACACAATGAGCTCACACAGAGCTTTGACTAGCTCTCACACACAATGAGCTCACACAGAGCTTTGATTAGCTCTCACACACAATGAGCTCCAATTAAGCTTTTACCAGCTCTGACACAAATGTACCCTAAGAGCCTCAGCTCTATTACCAAAAGCCACAAAAGAGAGTGTGTAACAAAGAGTGTGTACAAAGACACCAAGAGCTCTACTTTACCACATCAATGAACCAGAGAGCTCTACCTACAAAAGCACCAACACACTAGAGCCATAGTTACCACCAACACAGACCAAACGAACCAGGGAGCTAACTAACACTGAAACACAAAGGGTATTATGAAGGGAGTGGATGTTGATTGTGGGACGAGTCTCAGCTGCCGCTGCACCGGGGTGAGTGGGTGATTGACCAGCTGCTGCTGCAACTGGGAACCTGGGGATATGTAGACACAAGAGGGAGACAAGACAAAAACAAACAAAACATGCCTATATACACAACAGATTACATACATTACTCCCATATATATATACATAAGGACACCGTCCGTAACAACGTGGATGATGCGGCCAATCACATGCAAGGATCATGCTATTGCCATTATATCCAAAAACTGCTAAAAGTAGCCTATTAAGTTTTACATTTGAGGAGAAATTGTTTTTCCGACTGTTGTAGGAGAGTGCATGCAATTCCGACTCCCCCTTCACTATCTTATCTTGGTTCGCTAATGCATCTACATGGCTTGCATGCTTGCTATAGCCTATACTAGCCAACCAGTTCTTGCTAAAAAGACGCTCGCCTGACATCGTCATGTAACTCGAGAACCGAGGCACGGAATTGGTAGAGTGAGGTTGCATTAGAACGGCAAAAAATAGATCTTTCGAACAGTATTTATATGTTGGGCGAAAAATGCAACCAGAGCCTCTAGACGCTCGCAAAGTGCCGCGACTTGTGTGTGTGTTCAGTGCACGGGCCCGACACGGTAACCCACCTGTTAAGATTAAAACGTGGCAACAGCCAGGCACCATGCTGTCGGCTCGCATGCTAGCTAGCTAGCCTATATTAGCCAACCAGTTCTTGCTAAAAAGACGCTCGCCTGACATCGTCATGTAACTCGAGAACCGAGGCACGGAATTGGTAGAGTGAGGTTGCATTAGAACGGCAAAAAATAGATCTTTCGAACAGTATTTATATGTTGGGCGAGAAATGCAACCAGAGCCTCTAGACGCTCGCAAAGTGCCGTGACTTGTGTGTGTGTTCAGTGCACGGGCCCGACACGGTAACCCACCTGTTAAGATTAAAATGTGGCAACAGCCAGGCACCATGCTGTCGGCTCGCATGCTAGCTAGCTAGCCTATATTAGCCAACCAGTTCTTGCTAACTAGCTATCGTGCTAGCTAAGCTGTAACGTTATCAGCCACAACACGGTGTAATTTCCCTATTTTCTTTTTGTGAACATGCAAATATATCTTGTAGTAGTGGCACAATCTTTAATTTACTTGGGTTTGTAAATTAATTACTTTTTTCCTTATCTTAGGCTTGGACTATGAGGTGGAACTGTAAGATCTGCAAATCATTGTCTACTACAAGGAGGAATCTACTGAAGCATTACAGACTACAACACGCAACATTCGGTAGTGCACAACCCCAGCCATGTCTACATGATGGTTGTCCTTGCACATTCAAAACACAGGGTGCCCTTCGCACACATGCAGCAGGAGAAAGTTCAGCAGGAGAAAGTTCAAGGCCAGGAATTATTAATTTTAAGTGTTTAGTTTGCAGTCGCCATTGTCCTACAGTGAAGGACTACTTTCAGCATATTGGAAGGCACGAAACTGTCTTTTGTGTATTTAAAGGTTGTGACTTTTGCACAAATATATACTGTAACTGAGGGGTTACAATACCCTGACTGTATTAAAGATTGTGATATATTAAACCACTACTAGTTATCTACTTTAATTACTGGCCATACAGTACATGAATATATATGGTGAACACCCACACAAGAATATGGCATTGACACATAAAGTTCTATTGGAGGGTTATTTATTATTATTAAGCAACGTTCGGTTACAGATTGAGAATTAGGCTCGCGCTTGTATGGCGAAGAACACACGTAAAGTCAGTCAAGAGCATAAGTCAATGAGAATAGTATGAATACTAGGATGGGTCTAAGCTGACGCCACCTGTGGTATAGCAATTATATAGGCCACACCGGTACCAGCTGGAGACACTGGGGGGTTCCCTCCGGGGTGTAAAGCCGGTAGGGGTAGAGGAATGTTCGGGTACAAAGTCTGGGTCAACGAGGAATAACGAGGCTCCAGATACAGGAGCCGGTGCATGTACTCCCTTGATCAGCAGACAAAGCAACAGTTGTAATCCAAGATGCTCGAATAGCATTGACGACAGCTAGCCAGCCTCTTCCCAGAGGCGGGCCCGAGTGATGATCCTCACAGGGGTAAATCCCAAACGACAGTGGAATCGACGGTACTCTTCTCCAGTGGTCACGGTCCCAAAGCAATATAATCCAACCAGAAATGGTTCTGCAGTCGCCGGGGTAGGTTCTCCGGTGTACATAGCCAACGGTTCTCGCCTAGGACTCCTCGGGTGTGGGCACGGATTTAGGCCGCACAGCCTGGATAAGTGCACTAGCTAAATACATGACGAACCGATGGTAATGCTGGTCACTGAAGAACTGTAGCCGCACGATACACTATAAATGATCGACTATTACTTCACATTAGATTAAGTCGAACTCAACGTTACTGCGTTAAACTCTGACACTTTTGCATTCTATTCGCACGCGGTTCTCAATGCTCTCAATGCCTATGTCTTGGCTGGTGAAGGCGTTAGTAATCCTATACTGCTTCTCGGGCTGCCCGACTGCTGCTATCGTGAAGGAGACATTTTCACCCTTTATGGTCTTCAGGTCTCTTCTAATAGTACGGATTGTCATTGTTTCTTCGCTCCCCCGCAGACCCATCGTCCAGGACGGCGTAAGTGTCCATGACCTTGTCCTCGTAGCTTAATATCACTCGGACCACTTTCAAGAGCACTCGGGAGCTCCCGCTCCTCGCAGGGTCGATATACATGACGTTCACTCTCGAGCTCCTTGGGGGTACGATTTTCTTCTTGTTGCTGTCATGTAGGACATCCAAGTGGGCGCCATCGCACTTGCTGCATTTCTTCTTTAAACGGCACTCGGCTGCCATATGGCTGCGCGCGCAGCGGAAGCAGCGGCGGTTGGCTTTGATCCACTGACTCACCTCGTCAGCGGTCATCTTCTTGAAAGTGTCACATTGAGATAGCCAATGTTCCTTTTCACAGTACTGGCATACAATCTTCCACTTCCCCTTCGTCGGGGGGGTGCTGTGGTTCTTGTGCTGCGGCACTGACTCGGCTTGGTGCATAACGGTCACTGACCGGCGGTTATCATTAGATCTCCGAGGTCCCTCTCTTGGGCTTGGTCCACTCCACACGAACGTGTCCAGTCGTAGGCTGCTGACTTCCCTTGCGAGGAAGGCGGCCAGGTCTAGGAGGGATGGCTCGGGACCGTCGGGATCACGGTGGTCTCTCTGCCGCCGAAAGCGCTCTTGGCGGGCTGGAGGGAGCTTCTCTAGTATTCGTTCCACATTAGAGTTAGCATATAGTTCATATCTCCCTTTCTCCCTTTGGGACCCCAGCATCCCTACCAGGGATTGTACCTTGATAGAGAGGTCATCCAATGCTCTATTGTCTTTGGCTGGGGGGAGGCGGTCGATATCTCTTATTTCTTGTATCACGTAGTCCCATATGCGTCCATAACGCTGGTCGAGGGCCACTAGAGCCAGCGCTATATCATGGCGCACTTAAAAAAAAAAAAGGCAGACTTTCTCAGTTCAGACTGTGCAGCACAAGTGACGTAAGCATAAGCCTTATTTGAGCGGGTTATATAGGGTCCACTATTCCAATCTAGCATCATTGCAAATTAAGGTGCTAGCTTTCCGATAGTGGCCTTGTAGATAAACAAATACCAGTGATCATTACGCAGTTTTTTGTCAGAGGAGACCAACCCACCAGATCATGGAGGACACAGTGGTGAGTATCATAGTTATCACCAGTAATAAAGCTGAGGGCAGAATGATAGACTGGCTGCAGAGGTTTAATAGTGGAAGGAGCACCAACAGGGACTCTCTCCCCATGAGCTCTAGCAACAAAACTCTGTGACAAAACCACACTGGCAGAAAACCTTTTCCTCAAGGTCATTTTCAATTGAGAGAGAACATGAAGAGAACCCACACAGAGCACCAATGGTTTAGAAGGCTGCTATGCAAGCTTTTATATGTTTGCTCCTCTCCTATGTAGAGTAAACTACCAATGTCCTCACAGGAACATACGGTTATTCTATAACCATAGCTATATGAGTATAGCGAGCGCTCTGCTCTCTTGGAACTATCCCTTTATCCAATCTAATAATGAATAATTGTTCTCCACATGCACACACCCATCCGCCTGGCCACACCCACACCCGCCCCTCTATATAAGCAGGGGTGTGGCCATACCAACAGCTCCTTCCCAAGTCTTTCACCACCAAAGGCGAAGACCACGGGGTCCTCAGTGAATCAGAGCAGAACGATCGCTATACTCATATAACTATGGTTATAGAATAACCGTATGTTATATTATCGTATAGCTTACGCTCTGCTCTCTTGGAACACAGGAGCTGAGCAGAGCGGAAGCTCGACAGATGTACCCGCTGAGGCCCCCCACAACCATCAGAACCGGGGAGGACCCGAGCCCCCGGACCCCCCTAGAGGGGGACGGGAGGGAATCGGATCCGACTGTGCGAAGAGGGTTCAGCACCTCAAACGCACAGGGTGAGCAGACCGTGGGACTTACCTTCACACAGAAGGACCTGCGACCACTCAGGCGCGCATCCCACATGCCACCAGGGAACGGACGGGAAGCAAAACACCCCTGTCACAGCCCCCAACATCACAGGGTCAAAGGTCAAGAAACCAACCCCGTGGCAAGGCCGTAGCAGCGGAGCGAGGAGGAGGACCCAGCCCCAGGAACAACCTGAGGGCCAGGACCCCCCGAAAAAAAGGGCGCGGTGAGGTCAACGATGCCGTAGCATCGGGACCCCACCAGACGGTCACTGCTGACACCACCCCCCACATCGCCAGCGTATCGGACAGGGCCTAAATCAAGAGTAGGCCCTTTCCCCCTTTGGTACGCTGCCCTGAAGCACTCTAGCTTACTGCACCTGGTATTCCCAGGGGGACCCCCATTCATGAACTAACCAGGGCCTAACCTGCTTAGTTTCTGAGATCTGACGAGATCAGGCGTGTCCAGGTTGGCATGGCCGTAAGCCCCAAGAGGCAGACGGCGTGCCGGGGAGACAACCCCCAACAAACCTCAACAAACCCGACCCATCCAGCGGGGTCGAGGTTCAAGGAGAGGCCGACACAATTGGCAGACGTCATGAAAGATGCAGGGGCACACTCTCGGGCAGACGGGGTCAAGCCCGGCCTCAACCCGAGAGTCGACTCTGCTACCAACACACCGGAGAACCAACCACCTCCCTATGTTTAGTTTAACAGGAGGCGGTTGTTCCCTTAACCCACCAAGAACTTAGAAACATAACTGCGTGTATACACAGGCTATACAAGCAGTATATACAGGCTATACAAGTGTTTCAGTTTTCAAAGGGTTAACCCAGGCCAACAGGTCGACGAGAACGAGTCCGGACCTGGACCTGGCGGACCGGGACCTACACAGGGATGCCCAGCAGGGGGAGGGAGGAGTGAAACAAATGGAGAAGGACCAGGCCCCCTAACACAGCGCAAGGTACAACACAGTATGGACCAAGCACGTTTATGGGCAAGTCGTAGTGGTATACATATGACACACACATCCACAACATCAATCCCTGCGAAGCCCGGACCGACCCGGCATTTTCCCCCCGGAAAAGCACAACGTCCTTCGGGGTACAAGAACAGCAGATATGCGCCCCGGCGGACAACGGGTTAACTCACCTCTCTGGCACAACCAGAACCAGTCCCGCGTCCTAGTCACACCGCCATCCCCACAAGAGTGGGGTAGGTACGCGTGTCGATCTAAAACATCACAGAGGGCGCCACCAAGATGGAACGAACGTGAATGCGCTGCTCCTGGCGGCCCACCTCATGGGCGTGA
The DNA here is from genome assembly GCF_963971535.1 of Notolepis coatsorum. NCBI lineage: Eukaryota > Metazoa > Chordata > Actinopteri > Aulopiformes > Paralepididae > Notolepis > Notolepis coatsorum. Next base: position 37,742 of record NW_028170151.1, read on the forward strand.
GACCCCTCCGCCAATGTAATGATCTACTCCGTCATCTCCCCCCAGAGATGCACGTGAGTCATCGAGTCCAACCTAGTGCACTGGCGCTCGGTAGAGATAAAAAATCTCCTTCCTAGTCGCCCGCATATAAAACGCTGTTTCTATGAATTGGGCAACCATGGCGCGCCGGCCCATAACGTGGTTCCACATTGGAAGCACCCAGGGCCAGCGCTATATGCACGTCAAGAACCCGAAACACATCAATGGTGAATTCTAATAAGAAACACCAGACAACGTTCCCTCCATGCCGTCTGGGACGAGCAGCAGGAAGCCGGTCAATAAGACACAGACACAGGCCTTATATGACGTGACTGAGGGCAACCCCGTCAATTCTGCTCCTCACATAAGAGGGGAAGACAGAAGTTCCCCCAGAGAGACCTCTACGTGAGTACAATTGAAAAAGATACATGCAATAATTATTGGGCCAAATTACCAACGGCCCAATACACACTGTAATAGAGAGCAGAGCAGAAAACGAACAGTTTTCGAATGCATCGCATCATCCAACTTTGACAAAGACAGCGGTCTGCAGCACAGAGCCTGTAACCTCACTGATGTCTCCTGGCCCATAGGAAACTCGCCCAGTGACGTATCCCATGGCCGGGGGGAAATCCCGTGACCCACCCATCCTAACATGGAGTGGAACCAGGGAATCCCCCCCCCCTTCGGATTTATCAGCCCACCCCTTATGACCCCTCACCCCTGATACGATGCAACGACAAAGCAGAGCCATGACACCAGTCATAGCGTGCTACATGAAAGCGCATTATACCTGTTAGGGTAACAGCTTCACATTCTGTGACTTGCAACACCAGAGGCGGTAACATCCTAGATCACTGTTACACGCAATTTAAAGGTGGCTACAAGGCTCATTCTGATAGTGGCTTTGGCAAGTCAGATCACGCATCCATTTTCCTTTCACCAAAGTACAGACAGAGAATTAAAAGTACTCCCGTAGTCTCGCGAGAGGTGCAGAAATGGGATCTGACGTCAGAAGAGACGATCCGGTCAGTGTTTCACCACACAGACTGGATTGTGTTCCGCGACACAGATAACATTAATGCCTACACGGAGACAGTGCTGGACTATGTCTGTACTAGGGTGAAAGAAACAATCCCCACTACCAAAATGAAAGTTTACCCAAATCAAAAACCCTGGGTAGACAAATCCGTCCGTGAAGCTCTGAGAGAGCGCACCAAAGCATACAATGACGGCCTAGTGGCAGGCAACATGAATGACCACAAGGTGGCGCGACACAACGTAAGGAGGACAGTGTCAGAGGCCAAACGGCGCTACAGGGATAAAATTGAACTCCAGTTTGAACAAGCTGACTCTAGAGCTATGTGGCAGGGGCTCAAAACGATGACAGACTACAAAGGCGCCTCCCTCAAACTGAACAGTGACATCTCCTTAGCAAACGACCTCAATACCTTCTATGCGAGGTTTGATGCTGGTAATAACAACACCAGCTCACAAGCCTCGGCAAGGGGGGGGGGGGGGTCGGCTGCTGATGGAGGCGCAGTGTTCAGGGTAACAGAGCATGAGGTGAGGCGGACCTTTAAAAAAGTGAATATCAGGAAGGCAGCAGGTCCGGACGGCATCCCCGGCCGCGTCCTAAAAGTCTGTGCCGACCAACTGGCCCCAGTATTCACTGACATATTTAACCTGTCCTTAGAACAGGCTGTCATCCCCACCTGCCTGAAGAAGTCCACTATTATCCCTGTACCCAAAAAATCCAAGCCTGCTTGCCTCAACGACTACCGCCCTGTAGCTCTCACCTCCATAGCCATGAAGTGCTTTGAGAAGCTAGTAAAGGGCTACATCTGCTCCTCCCTCCCCATCAACATGGACCCCCTGCAATTTGCATACCGCCCCAACAGGTCCACGGAGGACGCCATATCCCATGTGCTGCACACAGCAGCATCACACCTGGACAAGAGGCAGGGGAACTATGTGAGAATGCTATTCATCGACTACAGCTCGGCATTCAATACCATAGTCCCCTCCATACTCATAGCCAAGCTCAGGGACCTGGGCTTGGGCTATGACCTCTGCCAGTGGGTCTTGGACTTCCTGACTGGCAGACCCCAGGTGGTGAGAGCAGGCAACTGCACCTCCTCATCCATCACCCTCAACATAGGGGCCCCCCAGGGCTGTGTCCTGAGTCCCCTCCTCTACTCCCTGTACACACACGACTGTGTGGCTCAGCGGAGTAGCAATACAATCGTCAAATTTGCTGACGACACAGTGGTGGTGGGCCTGATCTCTGCCAACGACGAGAGGGCCTACCTGGAAGAGGTCAAGGTCCTGGCGGGATGGTGCCAGGAAAACAGCCTCTCCCTGAACGTCAGCAAAACAAAGGAGATGATTGTGGACTTCAGGAGGTCGGGGGTCAAGGACTACAGCCCCCTCAGCATCGACGGGGCACCGGTTGAGAGAGTCAACAGCTTCAAGTACCTCGGAGCCTACATATCCGAGGACTTGACATGGACCACACACATTAACAGTGTGGTGAAGAAGGCACGACAACGCCTCTACTTCCTCAGGCGCCTAAGGAAGTTCCAAGTCAGCCAGAAGATCCTTAAGAACTTCTACTCATGTACAATAGAGAGCATCTTGACCGGCAACATCACCTCCTGGTTTGGGAATAGCACTGCAAAAGACCAAAGCAGACTACAAAGAGTGACACGTTCAGCCGAACGCACAATTGGAGGGGGGCTCCCCACCCTCCAGAACATTTATTACAAGCGTTGCAAGGGCAAGGCTAAGATAATCATTAAAGACTCCAGTCACCCGAACAACTGCCTCTTCGAACTGCTGCGGTCAGGCAAGCGATACAGGAGTCTCAAGGCGAGCACAGAAAGACTCAGAAGTAGCTTCTATCCCCAGGCCATCAGGCTGCTAAACGAACAATGAATGAACACTACACAACAACAACCACCAAATGCACATAGCACACACATCCACACGCACACACTCACTTTAAACAAACACACTGTAGCACCCACTCCACACACTTTATAGCACACACCCACTTTAAACAAACACACTGTAGCACCCACTCCCCACACTTTATATTTATGGATGAAGGATTGCACTACAACTCGTACACCTTACTGTAAATTGTACCTAAAATTGTACCTCATCCCATTTCTGCTTTGCACTAGATAGTACTGTACATTAGTACACTGCATAGTATTGTGTATTGTATATTATATGGTAACTCAGAACATTGTACATATGTCTATACCGAACACTGTGACCTCATTTTCTTCTTCTAAATTCATGCTATATTATGTTATTATGTTATTTGATACTATCTTGTCTAGCACAGTCTCTGGAGCGTAACAGTAAGAAGCATTTTGTATGAAAGTATTCTGTACTTCTGTATGACAACTATTAAAGCACTTGAACTTGAACTTGCACGCCAGCCACAGACGATAACCTTGTCTGTGCAAAAACTGGCTTTATACATCATGTGAGCTTCAGGCTCATGTGCGAACTTGCCACCTGAATTTTTTACACCTTTACCCTAAAGCATAGGTGTCAAACTCATGGCCCGCGGGCCAAATGTGGCCCGCCACGTCATTTGATGTGGCCCCCCAAGAGCTCGAAAAAAAATAAAAAATAAAAAATGTTTTTTTTTTAAACATTAATCTTGGGTTAGAAAATAGCGGCGTTAAAATAATTGTGGGTTAATGCGTTAATAAAGCTTTAACTTTGACAGCCTTAGTTATTACACATTCTTACACATACATGTACAGTATGTTGAACATCTGAGGTATTGATGAAGTAACAAAGGGAAAAAGCCAAAAGCACTTACTCCTGAGACATTCTTTGACAATTTTACAGCCCAAAATACAAAAAAGATACAGGCGGAATAGGTAACAAAGGGTGGAAGAAATATTGTCTGAACTGTCAGATGCAAACTGGCTGTGTGACATAACCGAGCATCTCGCTCAATTGAATAAGAAGCTGTAGGGACGCAAACAAGTCCCACCCAAAACTTGACCAATATAGTTGTGAACTGAGACAACCCTTATTTTGTTATTTTTGAGTACAGTTACAGTTGTGTGTTCATGCAGACACATAATAGCAATTTCATTATGAATTGAAAAGGATGGACCCTGATGTAAACAAGTCGAAAGTCTTTCTCTGGTCTGCATCCCCTTAACAATTGTGTGTATTGAGCTGTACTGTACTGTACCCATTCTGCAATCTGTTAATTAAAGTTAATTAAACTATCTTCCATTAGTTGGATGTATGGCCTCTGCAAGGTTGTGTGCAGCCATTTGTTTTTGTAACATCTGCTACATCTGTCCCACGTGTTCTTTGCAGCTCAGTTGTTAGTTTTGCCCCTCTTGACTGTGACAAAAAGGTTTTGAACAAACTTAATGTCATAGCTTGTATTTGATGATCTTCTTCTTTGTTATTTACTTGAATGGTTTGATCATTGATTAATGGAGTAATATGGGGTTCTGATAAACTAAAGTTATTTGTTAAAATAACATAAGCTAACATATATTTTTACATCTATGCAAATGCATATGCAATATGTATAACTTGAATAAGTAATGAATACAGAAACAACATGTTTAACAATATGTAAATGAGTAGCTACATTATTTTACATTACATTAACATTTATACGGTCTTTGGCCCTTTGAGTGCAACCATAATGCTGATGTGGCCCTCTGTGAAAATGAGTTTGACACCCCTGCCCTAAAGTAAGAAAAACATAGACCAAGAGAGGGGCCAAGGGCCTTTGTACCAGAGCTACACATGTAAACTTCTGTAGGCCAACACCTAACCCAGTTGTGGATTCAATGCCACGTTTACTTAAACGTGAACACAATACACACAACCCTCTATCACAATAAAAAAGGGCAAAAGTTCACTCTCACTTCTGCAAGAGGAACGCCGTTTTTTATGATGAGAGAAGACATAAGTCCTCGATCGAGTGCTGGTCACAGGCCTTGCTAAGTCTACATAACAGCGACCAACAATTTTCAGAGAAATTGCCTCTCTCTAAGCAAGAGCACAACCCCAGCAGAAGCTGAGGGATTTACATTGTATCCCCAAAAATATAGTGAATCAACACACATTTTGTAAACAAAATCATATTTGAGGGGAGGGGGGGCAGGGGCAAACCGGGGAATAATTTCACCCACCTCTCACCCCTGATACGATGCCAAATGTGTAGAGTAAAAGCTTTACATCATGCACGCCAGCCACAGCCGAAAACCTTGTTTGAAAACAGGTTTCCCACAGCTCTGCCTATGTGTGAAAACTTGCCACTTGTTATTTTCATCATTACCCTCAAGTAAAGAATAACAAGCTAAGAGAGGGACTCAGCCCTCGATCATATGCCACTATGCACAGCATTGTAGGGTAACACCCAGCCAGTTGTGGGCTCAGCCACGTAGTCTAAACGTTACATGAACACACACAACTTCTCGTCATACAACAAAAACCCAGTTCAGTTTTACTCACGTAAAAAACAACGCTGTTCTTAGGTAGAGAGAAGATATAAGCCTTGGCCAATGCTAACCTAAGCTATACAACGACCAAGACAATTTTCACACCACACGTCGTATCTCCAAATATAGTGAAGTAACATATGTTTTGTTAAACAAAGACATCGTTATTAACAAAAAACATTCGGGATGGGGAGGAAGGAAGAGTGGGGTAATGTCCAATGGACACCTTACCTGCACCAACGAATGCAGGACAAAAGGCCGCAACACAGGTTGGTCTAACACGTTGACGAAGGCATCTCGCTGGCAAGGCCAGAAGAAGCAATGGCAGGAGCCTCGCTCCGGCGTGACGCCCCCCTCCTGCAGCCGGTCATGGCGCAGGCCCGACGACATCTTCTGCCAAAGATGACGTCGTAGTCAGAGTGCCAGGGCCCGCTATTCTCACGGCTAGCGCTCATGGTTGTAGCACAAGCTAAACAGCTAACTCTAGGCTAACTGATAATCATCAAGCTAATGTTTTCAGCCGAGCGCAGCCGGCAGCTAACATCGTAGCTAAACAGCTAACTGGCTAACAGTTGGCGCATTCCGGCTATCGCTATAGCCACTAGCTAACGCAGAAGCAAGCTAAGCGGCTACTACTGAAAGCTGTACAACGTGAGAAAAGCAATACAGGCCAACACTTCAGACAGCCGCTGTCTTTTCCTCTTCTTATCCGAAGACAAAAGGGAAAAAGGCAACACACACCCCTCTTCAGAACGGTGTTTACCAGACACAGCGGTGTCGGCAGCAAGCCCCTCGTTGTACGCGGGCTGCAGCCGACCTGAGCTCGGGGATATTCTCACAACGAACACCAAGCTCACCTCCCTCGTGCCGGGTGTTTTTCATCTTGAAAAGCGGGGCCAGCACGGCGACAGAGGGTATCCGTTTGTCCAGAGACCCGGGGAATTGAACCGCAGATTCTGAATCACGGTCCCAGGAAAACAAAGCTACAACTTCACTGAGGAGGAGCTAATGTTATCGTGGGTCATCAGACTAGAACCCCCTCCACGCCGCTAAGGGGCAGCTAAAAGGATCCTAGCCTGGAGCCGACCTTCGTAAGCTGTGCAGTTGACCCCCCACAACTGACACACCTGGCGCCCGCGTCGCAAAAAACATCACCCACCCAGAGAGGCCGTCAGCCCCCACACAGCCGACCGCCTCCCAAGCATAGTGTCCAGCTGCAGAGCCGTAGGCAATGCCGGCGGGGATTGCTCAGCGACGCGCGCCCCTAATGCGAAGCGGCAGTGGAGGTCAGAATGATCATCATCTTCTAGACACTCCGGTGGCAAAGACATTATCGCTGTATTTCCTCGAAAAATTGTGAGAGAGAAAACAAAGATATAATGTCAACGCAGCTCCTCTTCTCCAATAACTATTTCGGTCACTAAACTAAAGTGGTGTATACAGGCACTTTACGGTGGTGAAAATAGGGAAGGAGCTGTTGGTGTGGCCACGACCCCGCTTATGTAGAGGAGCGGATGTGGGTGTGGCCAGGCGGATGGGTGTGTGCATGTGGAGAAAAATTATTCATTATTAGATTGGATAAAGGGATAGTTCCAAGAGAGCAGAGCGTAAGCTATACGATAATATAACCATAGTCCCTATGCTGCTGGTGGGTTATATGCACCCCCCCTCCTCCCCATTTCACAGGAAATAATAGAGTTATTGTGGGTAGTCTCCCCTCCTCCATGTGAACTATGAGTTCTCTCACTGCAGGTATGGTACTGTATGTTAGCCTTTTAACAAGCAGGCAGAAAAGTGGCAATTTTTTTTACTTGAACTTGAGGACTCCATTGCAAACAAAAATACTATACTTTATACTTATAGCACATGCATGAGCCTGGTCTCTTTTGAAAGATAACATTCGGAAGTTTCTGATACAATTCACTTTTAGTGCTAATGAAATAGAGTAACAAAGGTCTGAACTTGAGTTGTAGAAAAACTTGTTACTCACGTTTTTCTGTAGTAGTTACAATAGTAGTTTGTCTTAAGAAATAAGACAAAAAATCTGTGTAAAACAAGCAGCAAGAGCAAAGCATAAAGTGGGAAATAATTATCCAGATATATTAATCAAATCATATCAGAACCTCACGTTCCAATAGGCTTCTGTAATCTGTTACAAAACATGATAAAGGTCAGAGTATGCACCCAGCAGATAGTGGGGCGTAGAGATTAAAGTAAAAATAAGTAAAATAATAGCAAGGATAAAATTAGCAGACATATAAAACCACCGTTTTTCACATTAGGATCTAACATCCCAACAGGCCACCTTGTTTATGGTTTGATTCAGTTTTAGTAGAATAGAAAATACATGAATGATGAAATGAGCACATAAAGTGCAGAAATACACAGAGAAATAGTGCAGTATAATAGTGTAAAGTCAGTAAAATGCTTTGATAAAAAAAGAAAGAAAAGCTGCCTTTTAAAAATGTCTAACTTATTGGCTTCCCTAATATTGTTGGGTAACGTGTTCCACAGTTTTGGGGCGTAGTTTACAAATGCTGCATCACCGATCTTCTCATGACTCTTTCTGGTGACCTCTAATAGACCTGCATCTGATGATCGCAATGTTCTGGCGGGTGTGTAGTTTATTAGAGAGTCAGCAATGTAGCTGGGTCCTTGTCCATTTAGAGCTTTGTATGTGAGGAGAAGCACCGTAAAATAAATTCTAAGACAGGACTAATGTGTTCCCTCCTTTTGGTATTAGTTATAGCCTAGCTGCAGAGTTTTTTATGAGCTGGAGTTGAGATCAGTTGTCAGTTACACCTGAAAATAAACCAAAGCCACTGAAGACCAGCCAATTGACTCTTTGTCTTCATCTATTCTTGCAGGGGTACTACAGTTGCAGTTCTCTAAACAATAAGGAATGAAAGAACATTTTATCCCGTGGCCAGAGGACAACAATGACCTCACTGTGACTCTGGTTCTGAGCCAACGAAACCTTTTATCCTGATCATCAACACTCATCAAGGTCCAGATCAGACTCACCAGAAAAAGCTGCTGTGTGTTTAATAACATCAGCCCCTGACAGCCGCAGGCAGACAGACATTAGTTTCAGGCTTACGGTTGAAAGTTTATGGTGGAAAAAACTAAATTAAGATATCTTCTTAATCTTTTTATAATGCTTCACTTCCATTTCAAATCACAAAAACACTATGGTAGTGAAAAACCATCAGTCACGAGTTTAATTTCCTTTAGTGACTTTGATTATTTAGGTTCTTGAAGTGTTCATTTTTATTAGCTGCGACCAGTAGCTCTATAGGTCACTCTGTCAGTTGATTGGTTGGTTGGTTGGTTGGTTGGCTTGTCCACAAAAACGTCCCCACCCTCTAGTGGCCACAGGATTCACCCTATAGAAGGCTGACATTTGGCACAGGGGTCAGGTGAGTGTGTGTGTCTGAAAGTGTGTGTATGTTCATGCCGATCAGATAAAAGGGGGGAGTGGCAATGGGAGTGGCCTAACACAAAAAGGTCACAGCTATTGCAAATGTGTGCTTGTTATATCAATGTTATATCACCATAAAATCTCACTGATTGACATACAATCTTAAAGAAATATTTTGTTACAGTACGCTCTCGTCAGCCCGGTCTCGTTTCTCTGTCATCAAAGCATATGACACAAGGTATAATATGGAATGTCTTTAGAGACATGATGGCTGGAAATATTGCTCTTCCAATGTCCGCATTCCAAATGCTTGCTGTTGCTTCTCCTTTTGCTTTGTACACTCCTGCTAAAATGAGCAACCCAGTGTAGGCCTGCAAGTGGGTCCCATCCAACTCCTTCCAACCGTCCCCATACACACGCCTCCCCCTGAGGCCATGGGAGTGGCCTATCACATAAAAGGTCACAGCTATTGCAAATCCGTGAGCGTTATATCAACGGGCCCCTCCGTAACCCCCAGGACATCAACGTCCACCAACATGGAGGCAAAGTGAACGAGGTGGCGAGGGGGAGCAGGATGTTCCACAAATGATTTGACTGATGACGATAATGATGAATTGCCTATTGTAACAGAAAGGTGCTCGTATAGAAGTACGACTTATATGTGGAGAGAGAGAGAGAGAGAGAGAGAGAGAGAGAGAGAGAGAGAGAGAGAGAGAGAGAGAGAGAGAGAGAGAGAATGAGAACAGGTGACAAAGGCAGAACGGGACATAATTTGCCGGGGGCGATTATTACCATGACACGCCGTGTTGAATGGGGGTGATAAAGGAAGAGATAGGAGAGACGTATGGGGTGAAAAAGTGATGGTGTGAAAGGGGCTGCGATGTGTGTGTAAAGTGCTGTGAAAGAGTCCAGACGATGGGAAGCACAAAAGTGCTGAACAGGGCGGTGGGCTCACCCCCCTACGCAGCAAGTATTGGTCTGAGCACGCCAGCACCACACTAATTCACCTTAAGTGCTAATGGACAAAACAAAAGGGCTCTCCTGCCACGGAACGCACACGAGAACACGCAGGCATGCACATGCTGCTTCAGACATGCATTGCACGTCCCCCTGCATAACCTGTGTCACCAGTGGGGGTGGGGGGGGGGCCTTGGGACCGGGGCAGCGGGCCGTAACCTTGAAAACTCCGGTTGAAAACGTTTCCCCCGCGCTCCTTTATCGCTCTTTATGTTGACAGTGCCTTGGCTGC
>NW_028170151.1:53974-76474 GCF_963971535.1 Notolepis coatsorum
CCCAATCCCCTTCCTGGTCGTTGCGCACACCTACCCCCTACCGTCAGTCCGGGAGGGCGGGAGACTATCACATGCTTCCTCCGATACATGTGTACCCAGCCCACGGCTTCTTTTCACCTGGCAGCGAGGACCAGGGGCGTATCTAGACCCAGCACTTCAGTAGGGCACAGAAGGGCACCAACAACTACGAAGCGGGAGCGCGCAGCGCGACCGCGAAAAAATTTGCCCGGTTTTGGCCGGTTTGTGGGCGAAAATGGGTGGATTTTGTAACTATTCTTTTTTTTTACTTTATTTCGGTTTTAGGGTTAGGTTAGGGTTATGTTATTTAATTATTTTGGGGAGCCAGCCCCCAAACTCCTGAAATGCATAGAAATCTATGAAATAAATAAAACAATCTGACATTTATATTAAAAAGAGCTAGCCACCCAAACCCCTAAAATACATAGAAATCTATGCATTTTGGAACAGTTACTATATATATAGTCAATAAAGCATTTAGTCATACTTAAAGTTTAAAGTGCTTTACTTGCATTGAACATTGAACATTGAGGAGACATCATTAGAAAGCACAATGTATGTTTCCATAGTTACGCAGATGACACACAATTGTACATCTCCGCTGAACCAAATGATCACACAGCTATAAACTCCATTTCCGCCTGTCTCTTAGCAATAAACAAATGGATGACGAACAACTTCCTAAAATTAAATGAGGGCAAAACTGAAATCCTACTAGTCGGTCCAAAAAGAGAAATGTTACAGAGCAATATGGGGCAACTTACTCCTTGGATCAAACCCGAAGTTACAAGTAAGTAACCTACACTGGCTTCTGGTAACATTTAGAATTGATTTCAAGGTCCTCCTCCTTATATACAAAGTATAACATTGTGATCATCTACTACTGGTCTATTGAAGGTTCCAAGCCACAGTCTAAAGAAAATCAGGGATGCAGCCTTTGCTAACTATGCACCAAAGTTATGGAACACACTACCTATGGACATTAGGGAAGCTAGATCTCTTAATATTTTCAGAAATAAGCTAAAAACGTACCTCTTCACCATAGCCTTCTAATACACCCCGCTGTTGATTGTACTGTAGCACTATTTTACTCTGGCCATTCTATTGCATAATTTTACTATCTATTCTACTATTCTATTATTGCACTGTATTATTGGTGTGCAAACCAGTCAACTTACAAAAAAGAGCCTGTTGGAGGATTTCAACAAGATAAATGCAGTGCAAAATATTTCACTATAATATTTCAAAGCGAAGTAAAAAATATTATAATAATTATTTGATCATGTTAAATGATCATTTGATCATGTTAAAAAAGGGAAAATAAAAACATTTGTTAAAAAAAAAAAAAAAAAAAAAAAAAAATCATCACTGGGGCACAGATGATCATCACTAGGGCACGTGCCCTAGTGATAGTGGTCTAAATACGCCGATGGCGAGGACTCACACTGGGAGAGTGTAACGCGTGGAAGGTCACACTACCTCTCTTAGATCCTTCCCTTGCTGTGCAGGCGCCCCGACCGAACTGTAGGAGTCGCTGTTTACAACGACCAGGACCCACCCTCGCCGGGTTTCCCACCCGCTAACACAGCCAATCGTGTTAGTATGGACGGTCGGCCAACCCGGAAGCACCACAGCTGGATTTTATCCCACTGTCTCTGTGGTGGTAGACAGACGCTTAGTCTGCTGCACTACCCGGCCGCCCTACGTTAATATTTTATGTCCTCATACCCCGTACTCTTGATTTTCAAAGTCAACTAAATCGATTTGTTTGAACATTGTACAAAGGAAAATATATTTGATTTAGTTTACTGTAGAAAATATAGGTTTAGTTCAATCTTGGCTATTAAAAAGGTATAATCGTCGTCAAACAGCAACCTCTAGGCAAAAGAGCCCCGCTTGGTATTGCACTTTGTTTACATATTTTGTTTTGGTCTGATGTGTGGGTTGGAGTTTAGTCAGTTATTATACTGTGAATTTCTCCAGACCTCTCTTGGCAGAGCCTGACATGTGGCCAACAAAATAACACCCCCTCCCCCTAACCCCACACTCAACTCCAGCCCACATTGTACCAAAACAAAATTATGTAAACAAAGTGCAGTACCCAGCAGGGCTCTTTTGCCTAGAGGTCACTGTTTGACGCCATTACAGATTCTACCTGTAACTGGTAACTGGAGCCTCTCTCTACAGCCAATCAAACTGCAGAGATTTGTGGGATTATTGGGCCTGTTCTCCTTTTTCTCCTTCTCCTGTCTCTCAATATGGCTGTTCCTTCCTCTGGTCAGGCTCAGACTCCTGTCTCTCAGCCTGGCTGGTCCTTCCTCTGGTCAGGCTCAGACTCCTGTCTCTCAGTCTGGCTGTTCCTTCCTCTGGTCAGGCTCAGACTCCTGTCTCTCAGCCTGGCTGGTCCTTCCTCTGGTCAGGCTCAGACTCCTGTCTCTCAGTCTGGCTGTTCCTTCCTCTGGTCAGGCTCAGACTCCTGTCTCTCAGCCTGGCTGGTCCTTCCTCTGGTCCGGCTCAGACTCCTGTCTCTCAGCCTGGCTGGTCCTTCCTCTGGTCCGGCTCAGACTCCTGTCTCTCAGTCTGGCTGGTCCTTCCTCTGGTCAGGCTCAGACTCCTGTCTCTCAGCCTGGCTGGTCCTTCCTCTGGTCAGGCTCAGACTCCTGTCTCTCAGTCTGGCTGGTCCTTCCTCTGGTCAGGCTCAGACTCCTGTCTCTCAGTCTGGCTGGTCCTTCCTCTGGTCAGGCTCAGACTCCTGTCTCTCAGTCTGGCTGGTCCTTCCTCTGGTCAGGCTCAGACTCCTGTCTCTCAGCCTGGCTGGTCCTTCCTCTGGTCCGGCTCAGACTCCTGTCTCTCAGTCTGGCTGGTCCTTCCTCTGGTCCGGCTCAGACTCCTGTCTCTCAGTCTGGCTGGTCCTTCCTCTGGTCAGGCTCAGACTCCTGTCTCTCCGTCTGGCTGGTCCTTCCTCTGGTCAGGCTCAGACTCCTGTCTCTCAGCCTGGCTGGTCCTTCCTCTGGTCAGGCTCAGACTCCTGTCTCTCAGCCTGGCTGTTCCTTCCTCTGGTCAGGCTCAGACTCCTGTCTCTCAGTCTGGCTGGTCCTTCCTCTGGTCAGGCTCAGACTCCTGTCTCTCAGTCTGGCTGGTCCTTCCTCTGGTCCGGCTCAGACTCCTGTCTCTCAGTCTGGCTGGTCCTTCCTCTGGTCAGGCTCAGACTCCTGTCTCTCAGTCTGGCTGGTCCTTCCTCTGGTCAGGCTCAGACTCCTGTCTCTCAGTCTGGCTGGTCCTTCCTCTGGTCAGGCTCAGACTCCTGGTGATTATCTTCCTCTTGTGTTTGTAGACGCAGGGATGAGAACATGAGCGTCCTCCACATACTTGAACTGGTCCTAAAAGCTGAGACCCTCCGGCAACGTCGTCTTCAAGCTCGGACTCATTATCTTCCACTTCAGTCCACTGGAGCCAGACTGGGGACTGGAGCACCTGTCCTGCTTTGTGCTGGTGGCCTGAGTACCTCCTGGGTCTGGCTGTGTTGGGTTCTGACAGTCAGGTAGTAGTTCTAACCTCCTGGGTCTGGCTGTGTTGGGTTCTGACAGTCAGGTAGTAGTTCTAACCTCCTGGGTCTGGCTGTGTTGGGTTCTGACAGTCAGGTAGTAGTTCTAACCCCCTGGGTCTGGCTGTGTTGGGTTCTGACAGTCAGGTAGTAGTTCTAACCTCCTGGGTCTGGCTGTGTTGGGTTCTGACAGTCAGGTAGTAGTTCTAACCTCCTGGGTCTGGCTGTGTTGGGTTCTGACAGTCAGGTAGTAGTTCTAACCTCCTGGGTCTGGCTGTGTTGGGTTCTGACAGTCAGGTAGTAGTTCTAACCTCCTGGGTCTGACTGTGTTGGATTCTGACAGTCAGGTAGTAGTTCTTACCTCCTGGGTCTGGCTGTGTTTTCTGCTTTCTGCTACAGGTGCCTCTGGAGATCACCAACACTCTCACACACCAGCTGACACACATAGCATTGGTCAGGGCTTTCAACTCCAAAACAGGGCTGGAGATACTCAGAGTACGGTCCAGAGCCTGTAGGTCTAGGAGAACAGATACTCAGAGAACGGTCCAGAGCCTGTAGGTCTAGGAGAACAGATACTCAGAGAACGGTCCAGAGACTGTAGGTCTAGGAGAACAGATACTCAGAGAACGGTCCAGAGCCTGTAGGTCTAGGAGAACAGATACTCAGAGTACGGTCCAGAGATTGTAGGTCTAGGAGAACAGATACTCAGAGTACGGTCCAGAGCCTGTAGGTCTAGGAGAACAGATACTCAGAGTACGGTCCAGAGCCTGTAGGTCTAGGAGAACAGATACTCAGAGAACGGTCCAGAGACTGTAGGTCTAGGAGAACAGATACTCAGAGAACGGTCCAGAGCCTGTAGGTCTAGGAGAACAGATACTCAGAGAACAGTCCAGAGACTCTGTAGGTCTAGGAGAACAGATACTCAGAGTACGGTACAGAGACTGTAGGTCTAGGAGAACAGATACTCAGAGAACGGTCCAGAGACTCTGTAGGTCTAGGAGAACAGATACTCAGAGAACGGTCCAGAGACTCTGTAGGTCTAGGAGAACAGATACTCAGAGAACAGTCCAGAGACTCTGTAGGTCTAGGAGAACAGATACTCAGAGAACAGTCCAGAGACTCTGTAGGTCTAGGAGAACAGATACTCAGAGAACAGTCCAGATACTCTGTAGGTCTAGGAGAACAGATACTCAGAGAACAGTTCAGAGAGGACTCTAGGTGAACAGATACTCAGAGAACGGTCCAGAGACTGTAGGTCTAGGAGAACAGACTTAACCTGTTAATCTGTAGACCGTTTTTGCCTAAAAGGTACATGCCTAAGTAAATGGAAGATTGCTCCACTTCTGCAAGGTAAATTTGCATGTTCTTGGTATCTAGGAACATCTAGGGACCTGGGGGTATGTATTTCCAGTGTCAGAAATATTGTGTCTGTTACTAGGCTGAGTAAATTGTAATGAATAAATTAATTATGATTAATTATGATTTATGATTTTGATGATGATGATCAAAAATTGATACGGGGCACAAGAAAATGCTCACTGAGCTCATTCACCACCTTATTGAGATCATGTGTACAAAAAATCTAAGCAAATGAACCGCGGGAAGATGATTAAACAGAAGGATTTGTAGATACAGTAATTAATGATAATCAACTTTAATTATAAATTCATATTTGACCTTGAACTTGACCTTGACCTTATTATGGCCAAATCATACATCTATGGATAGGGAAAATGCTCCTCTTTCCAATGGCAGGGTTGAATCTGGATTTAGTAATTTCTTGCAGTTTTTACGATAATTAGCATTTTCTGATACATTTGTATTTCCGGTAAAACATATAAAACATCGATAAAAATGAAAATATACACTTTGACTACTGTTTTTGATAGGGCTATGGTCTTTACTCTTGGCTACAAAAAAAAATATTTAAAAACATTGACCTCTTAACATCCAAGGGCCCACATGTGGACAATTATTTGCCGACTTCTAGTGGCTCGGGTGTGCATTTCTTTTAATACAATATATAGATAGAATTAAAGCCCTATTTGTTGCCTGTCGATTGCCATTTCAGGTGACAAATTCCGTTCAGCGGTTCTCGAGTTACATGCCGATATGTGAGGCGTGCCCCAAAGTACGCAAAAGTACACATTACCACCCCCGACTCCCGGGCCTCTAGCTCCATCAATCATTTGGCGATCTCAAAAATCTTTGCACAGGGTTGTAGCCAATGAGTGTGGCCTTCCAATGATACCCCATGATATGATGATTGGGGATCTAATATGGTCTCTATTGATCGATTTATGATAAAGAAAACCTTAAGGCTTAACAGGTTAAGAACATTACGATTAGTCAGCCTTTTGGAAGGATGTGATGAGTAATGCTTTGAATTTATGTTTTCAACCAGACTTGTTCTTTGTGATATTGGGTGATGCTACAAAAACAAACAGCATTTTGTTAAGAAAAATATGTACCGTATTTATAAAGCTGCTGATGGAGATTCCTTGAATATCAATAATAATAGAAAAAAAGTTATAAACGCATACATCAGCTTCTTATTGCTCTCATTATCACTCAAGTTCACTCTCAAGTAGCCTATATAAGGCATAACGTTGCAACTGAACACCTCAAACTACATTTAAAATGTTAAAATGGGGTCACGCATCTTTCTCTCCATTCAAGTACTTCTCCTGACGAATAAGCAGTGAGACACATGTGAATATTCGGGTGATAAAAAACACAAGTAAGTTAACGGAACAACACACACACGCACACGTACACGCACACGTACACACACACACGCACATAGACACACAGACACAGATTCCAGGTTTCTCTCAACATACATTGTTAACCCTGTCTATGTCTGCAGCTCTATCAATGTACATTGTGAACGCTGTCTATGTCTGCAGCTGTATCAACGTACATTGTTAACCCTGTCTATGTCTGCAGCTGTATCAATGTACATTGTGGACGCTGTCTACAGTATGTCTGTATCAATGTACATTGTGAACGCTGTCTATGTCTGTATCAATGTACATTGTGAACGCTGTCTATGTCTGCAGCTGTATCAACGTACATTGTTAACCCTGTCTATGTCTGCAGCTGTATCAATGTACATTGTGGACGCTGTCTACAGTATGTCTGTATCAATGTACATTGTGAACGCTGTCTATGTCTGTATCAATGTACATTGTGAACGCTGTCTATGTCTGTATCAATGTACATTTTGAACGCTGTCTATGTCTGTATCAATGTACATTGTGAACGCTGTCTATGTCTGTATCAATGTACATTGTGAACGCTGTCTATATCTGTATCAATGTACATTGTAAACGCTGTCTATGTCTGCATCAATGTACATTGTGAACGCTGTCTATGTCTGTATCAATGTACATTGTGAACACTGTATCCAGGACATGCTGGATATGGATATGTTAGCATGTCTCTTCATCTCCTGTACATGTACAGTTAGATGTTATTCCTCCTAATGTTCCCTCATCAGTCCTCACAAGCACATCACCGTCCACCATTCACTTTTAAGACACCCTGGGGTCTCCTCCATTTTGGCCCCCAGTGGCCCCCAGCTCGTTGACCCCCCCATGGACCCCTTGGCCCCTACGGACGGAAAGAGATTGTACAGGACACAATGTGTGTGTGCGTGTGTGCGTGTGTGCGTGTGTGTGCGCGTGTGTGTGTGCGTGTGTGTGTGTGTGGATGGAGAGGGAGAGGGTCAGGAGCAATAGAGGGGAGCACTTCTTCAGGAAAAGCATTAAAGAGGCAGGTATTGATTCTGGATTTTAAATGTTTTTCACAGTGATATATCCAATTAGCCTGTGAACCCTCTATGGTGGCGGCGCGGCCTCCCTAGAGGCCAGGGATACTGGCCGAAATGAGCCTTTTCCATGGGAGATAGATAATGCAGTGATACCTGTTAGAGTCACGCACACAGTAGCACTACACGATCGGAACAAAACATCGGCACAGGATATCTCGATTCATGTCAGGATATTCTATTCACATTCTACACATTCTGAAAAAAAAAGAAAAAAGAAAAAAAATAGAAATACGTGTTTTCACCTTTCTATTTTCCCTCATCAGCACAGAATATCTCAATTCGTGCCAGGATATTCTACATATTCACATTCTACACATTCTGAATATTTGAATAAAAAAAAAAAATTCACCTTCCTATTTTCCTCAAATACAGCCCTCTGTCCTCCCTGTTCCCAGTCCCAAAATGTCCCCTACTGCTCTATAATAAAAAAAGAAAAAAAAGGTTATTTTAATATGTGTCTGTTTTTACCATGCAGCCCCCCCCCCTGTTCTTGGCGGAGCCGTGGTGGATTGTCTGGGCGGTGTGGACAGCTCCTGGATATTGTGTGCTTTAATTCTCTCTGCACATCCATGTCCCCCTCCTCCCTCCACCTCCTGCTGCCCCTCCCCCTCCTCCGCCTCCTCCTCCTCCACCCACTCAATCGATGGTAAGTTATTTAGCAGATAAAAGAGTTGGATCAATCCAGCACACAGCATATCAGAGTGCCAGCAACTTGTGTATATTACTTTGTGTGTGTGTGTGTGTGTATGTGTGTGTGTGTGTGTCTGTGTTTTTGTGTGTTTGTGTCTGTGTTTGTGTGTGTGTGTGTGTGTGTGTGTGTGTGTGTGTACCTGTGCATGCATGTGTGTGTGTGTATGTGTGTGTGTGTATATGTGTGTGTGTGTGTGTGTGTGTGTGTGTGTGTGTGTGTGTGTGTGTGTGTGTGTGTGTGTGTGTGTGTGTGTGTGTGTGTGTGTGTGTGTGTGTGTGTGTGTGTGTGTGTGTGTGTGTGTGTGTGTGTGTGTGTGTGTGTGTGCGTGCGTGCGTGTGTGTTTGTGTGTATGTGTTTGTGTGTGTATCTGTAAGTGTGTGCACATGAACATTTCACTGCGACTGGGTCAAAGCCACGCGGTGAAAAGGAATACTCAGAATGCAAAGAGATCCTGGAGAGAAGAAAGGAGAGAGAGAGAGGGGGGTGGAGAAAGAGAGAGAGAGAGAGAGAGAGAGAGAGAGAGAGAGAGAGAGAGAGAGAGAGAGAGAGAGAGAGAGAGAGAGAGAGAGAGAGAGAGAGAGAGAGAGAGAGAGAGAGAGAGAGAGAGAGAGAGAGAGAGAGAGGGTGTCCTTGGCTGTTGAGAGGCAGTCACCTTTTTGCTTTTCTTTTTTTATTGTGTCTACAGACACATTCTTCTCGCTGGGAGCGGGTGGTCTGTTGTGAATATTAATCCTTTGTGTTGAAATAAAATGAAAAGGGAAAAAGTACAACATCCACTTCGGCTAGTAAGAGAGAGAGAGAGAGAGAGAGAGAGAGAGAGAGAGAGAGAGAGAGAGAGAGAGAGAGAGAGAGAGAGAGAGAGAGGAGATATCTGGTTGAAATATGGAACATTTATGACAAAATTGTTATTATTATTATTTTCACAATTTGCCCAATCTTCCTTCTTCAACTCTAGATGTTTTTCTGTTTTTCTGAATTTATTTTGACAATTGATATCATCAGATTTTGTGATTTTCGCTATTGTTAGTGTTTTTAATTACTATGTTGTTGTGATATGTACTGTTGTTTTGGCAACGCAAGATGCTTCTTATCATGCCAATAACGCACTATGAATTGAGCATAGAGAGAGAGAGCATCTATCATTATTGTACAAATGTGGGGAACAATAGGAGTATGTGGGTCCCATGATGTTCTGTGTCGGTAATGAGAACGTTATATATGGAAACATAGTGAAAATCAAGATAGTTTTACACACACTAACCAGACAATTAGCTTTCTTGCTATTGTGGAGTTTTAGTCCACTCTTGAAAAAGTCATCCAACTTTTAGAATAGATTTTACTGTGCTTCTCCTCACATACAAAGCTCTAAATGGACAAGGACCCAGATACATTGCTGACTCTCTAATAAACTACACACCCGCCAGAACACTGCGATCATCAGATGCAGGTCTATTAGAGGTCACCAGAAAGAGTCATACGAAGATCAGTGATGCAGCCTTTGTAAACTACGCCCCCAAAACTGTGGAACACGTTACCCAACAATATTAGGGAAGTCAATACTTTAGACATTTTTAAAAGGCAGCTTAAAACCTCTCTCTAAATGTCTTTACACTATTATACTGCACTATTTCCCTGTGATTGACATTGCACTATTGCTCTATGTTTTATTCTGAATGTTTTTATTCCCTTTTATGTTTTTATTCTCTTTTATTTTATATATCCGAGGCTGGACATCTGTACTAGTCAATTACTGTTTTCCCACAGATAGGGGGGACGTTTTGGGACCGTGAGCCTGGGCTAAGCCCCGCATCTCCTATAATCCTAATTATACAACGGCATGCAAATTTCTCGATTCTGATTGGCCATTCACACGTCTTTATTGGTAACAATCCACGGTCCTGGGCTCAGGACCCGCCCACAACCAAATCACATAACCCTCCCCGGCTCACTCCGGGAGAAAACAGGATCGCGGAGAACAAATGGTTATGTTGAAAGCACCATAACGACTAAATATGAAGCGATTCTGTCAAGGGGAATGTGTTAGTATTTTAAACAATGTTGGATGATGTAATTGATGGGTCTTGACTCAATCTAGAACAAAAGAAAAATCGCGGATTGATTGATAGATTAATTGATTGATTTAAATTTCTTCCTTCCTACTTTCCGACTGCAGCGTTCTCTCTCACACTGTCCGACGCTGGCGTACCCACAAACACACACATACACACACACACACACACACACACACACACACACACACACACATACACACACACACACACACACGCACACACACACTGTGACACACACACACACACACACACACACACACACACACACACACACACACTCCTGTCTGCAACAGCGGGGGAGTCAGACTGAGAGAGAAGCAGCGCTGTTTTAAGTGAGCATGGTCTATTGAATTGATTGATTGGTTGATTGCTAATTTTATTACTGTACCCCTGGTTTCCAACTGGTTAAGTTTAGGCTAAAAGAAATAAATAAAAAAATAGGGCGAAGAAAACGTTTTTTTCCTATAGGGCAAAGAAAACGTTTTAATAAATTTTCAATCAATCATTCCAATAATACACAGTTGGATGTGTTAGTTGGTTGGATGCACTTCAAGCTGCTTCCACATGAGGCAACTTCTCTCAATCATTCCAATAATACACAGTTGGATGTGTTAGTTTGGTTGGATGCACTTCAAGCTGCTTCCACATGGAGTTGTGGGAACTACTTTTTCTGGCGGATGGTTTTTTCAATAAATCTTCGATTAATGTGTGTTTATTGTATAGAAATAAGGTTGGATGAATCTGGCAGTTGTATAAAAGCTTTACACCACGTGCAGTCGTGATTTGTGACCAATAAACCATGCCTAGGGGGGTCTAACGACCCTCGGTTGCGCCTCGGGCCTAACAACCACCCCTAGGCATGGTTTATTGGTCACAAACCACTCCTGCGTGTGATGTAATGCTTAAATCCGCCCCTGGTGCGCGTGGCGTTTGGGCAGTTCCCATATTACGACTGCACCACTGCAAATAACTTATTTATAAAGCTACAAACATTGAAATGTATGGACCTAGTTGATTTCAAAACTCCTTTTTTGAACATGTCAACTAACATTGCTCTTGACTTTTTGCTTAATTTCTTTTTCAGTATGATTGGTATGTATGACGGAGCTTGATATTGTGATTTGTTTTTAGGAATATGGAGAATACATGTTCAAAAATAAACTTTTTCATTCATTCATTCAACTTTGAACTGTTAAACAGTAATCCAGAACTATTTTATTGCACTGTAAAAAACTGTGATTTTATAGTATGTCTGCACTTTATGTGCTCATTTCATCATTCATGTCTTTTCTATTCTACCAAAACTGAATCAAACCATAAACAAGGTGGCCTGTTGTGGATGTTGTGTGAAAAACTGTGATTTTATTTGTCTGCTCATTTTACCCTTGCTATTATTTGACTTATTTTTACATTTATTTCTATGCCCCACTATCCGCTGGGTCCATACTATGACCTTTATCATATTTTGTAACATAAATTCCAGAAGCCTATTGGAACATGAGGTTCTGATATGATTTGATTAATATATCTGCATTATTTTATCCCACTTTATGCTTTGCTCTTGCTGCTTGTTTTACATGTTATGTCTTATTTCTTCTTACACACACACACACACACACACACACACATGCACATACATGTTCCCTCGCGTGGGCACAGAACAGATGATTATTATGCATAAATAGTAGGAAATATGTTTGTATAGGAAATTACTAGTTTAGTTTTTGTAAATATTGCCTTGAAATAGAGAAGCTGAAAAAGGTAGCAGGATGTAGCCTTCAATATATAAAGAAATAGATATGGTTGAAAAACAAACAATGTTTTAAATGTAATTGTAGATACAATATTGTAGTTACAATTTCTTTAATTGAATTAACTTAAACTAGAAAAGTAAATACAAACTAAATTAACAATGTAACGTTAGGTTATGACTATAACCAAGTTCTGTTAGTTAGGGGCGATGCTTGGCATCGCCTTCTGCACTATCTCGCGTACGTGCACGCGTACTGAATAAACCACAAATGTACCTCTAATACCAGTATTAGTCTGACCACACCCCTCATCAGCTTACCTTCATAAGCAGGTGTGTGGTCACCTGCTCTCCTCCTTCCCAAGCTTTCACCACAAGGTGAGGTCAAGGGCTGCAGCGGCCGTCCGATGCCAAGCATCGCCCCTAACTAACAGAACTTGGTTATAGTCATAACCTAACGTTCTGTATCGTTAGTGGCTTAGCTTGGCATCGCCTTCTGCACAAGGGAGGCCAAGCGGAGCCACTTGGCTGACAAATACACCCCGCTGACAGCCCCCCAAAACCATCAGAACAGGGAGGGCCGAGCCCCCCCGACCCCCCCTAATGGAGGGTATCCCCCCTATTAGAGGCTTCACGGGAAGGCGACGGACCCGACCGTGCGAAGAGCTCTCAAGCAACTTAACGCACAGGGTGAGCAGACCGTGGCTTGACCCCACGACTACACACACGCACAACCCGCATGCCACCCGGGAACGAACGGAGGAACAACCTCGTTACTGCCCCCAGAATCACGGGGTCAAGGGCAAACCCAACCCCGTGGCAAGGCCGTAGCAGCGGAGCGCGAAGGGAGACCCAGACCCACCAAAAGGACTGGACCCCCGGAATGGGGGCCCGGAGAAGTCCATGATGCCAGCATCAAGACCCCACCAGGGGGGCACCTAGTGACCCCGCCCCTCACATCGCCAGCGTATTCGGACAAAGGCCCCTCAGCCGAGCGGGCCCTGTCCCCCTCAACAGCACACCGCCTGGAACACAAGCCCTGCAACAGGCAGACAGCATGGTCATAACACACAAGAGTTAACCAACGGAACAGGCAGTGCACCGGGGAAGACCAGGCAACAGGTCGTCAACCCAAGCCTGGAACAACTGCGGACGAGGCAGGCGCCAGAAAGGACAGCCGAAACAGCCGCCCCGGCGGAAGGGGCGTATGCTGGCGTTGTCGCATAACCAAGCTTTCAACAGCACGTCAGGAGCGGGATCCGTAGACCACACGGCCCCTGACAGCTGCCCACAGAAAAGCCCATACGATCGGCAGACGTCATGAACGTGCAGGGGCACCCTCAACCGGAGAACCGGGAGTTGACACTGCAGCAACACACCAGAGAACCAACCACCCAGGCATTACCCCATGCAATGGTTGGTCCCATAACCCCTCAGGAAAAAACCCCGAAACGCACCGGCGGCACCACCGCAGCCCGCGTTCCGGTTCCCAACAGGGCCATCCCGGGCCTACAGGTCAACGGGCATCACCCCGGACCGGGCCCGGCGATACGGGGAGCACAGGATCCCAAAGGAGGTTAACCCCACCCAACAGGCTCCTCAGCGCCAAAACGCAAGAGAAGAGCGTAATATGGAAGACCAGCCCCCAGCACCCCGCACTCGGTACCAACAAGGGGTCCCATAACGCACAACCCTGTGACACCCGGATCGACCTAGCATTTTTCCCCCTGAAAAAACCCTAAGTCCCTCAGGGTACCAGAACAGCAGATCTGCATCCCCAGCGGACAACGGGTGCACTGATCTGGACCAGCGCGACCAGAACCAGTCCCGTGCCCTAACCACGCCGACCTGCCAACCCCAGGAGAAGGGGCAGATATGCGCGTCTGATCCCAACATAAAAAGAAGGCGCCACCCAGACGTGTCGGTATGAACCGCGTCCGGCGGCCCACCCCTAGGGCGTGAGACCCTTCCCATATGCCCAGACCCATTCCGTCATCATCCCCTGACATGAACGGGAACCCATCGACAACACACAGGATGTCGGAAGAGGAAAAACCCCCATCCCAATTGCTCCATAAAAACGCTGTTTCACCAAAGCAAACGAGGCGCGCCAGTCAGCAACGCCCAAAGCACATCCTGAGCCAGCACTATGTGTGCGTTTGGACATACCCACATCAACAATAGGCCGCTTAGACCACCATATTGAATCCCCAAGACGCCCAGGGAAACGACAAGAGGGGCGAGATGCAATCAACTCCATGAATGAATGAATGAAAAACATACCCAACAGACTGCAGTACAGGAATACATACAAAAAGATAAGGGGAGGCAGACCTGAGAAGACGTTAGTCTTGTTCCATCAGGGACCCTCATTTCATATCCACCAAGACCATTCAACTCTTTATAAAATAAAGAAAAGGCATCACATGTATGACCTAACTGCACAACTGGGAGTAAAAAACCCTGTTTTTCACATGATTTTAATCCAGTCACTCTTCTTAATCAGAGTGTAAGACCAGATTCCCCCAGAAACACCTTCCCACATGAGACCACGGTCAAGAAAAAGATATGTAAACTGTGAGACACGTGACCAACAGACTCAAGTTTGACACAAAAACGAGCGCAGCAGGTTAAGTCCTGCGCTCTAACCTCGACATCTTTACGACACCAGCTCATGGAAGGCGTCGCCATAGCAACAACGCTATAACGGGCGGGGAAAACCCACCGGATCCTGTCATAACAGGAGTCGGTAGAATACCCCTCCCCCCCCCCCCCCCTCCCCCGCCAAGCACTGGCTTGGCCCTGACTGGCTCAGCAGGAAGGTCAACAACCTCTAAACCAATCAAGTGGGTAAAGGAGGGGTTTATCCGACACCCCCTCCCGAAAAACACACCTTCTATCCCTACACACAGAAAACAACCGTAGCCATTTTGAAAACCTCCGGTAGCACAAAACACATATAGCATAAGCTAATACAATGTTAGCTACCCACAAAGTGTAAAAGGGATTACAACAAAACACAAGTCGCCTGTGCGTGAATCCCATACCCGCAGCCTAAGCTATAGGAAGACGTTGAACGAGAGTAATGGCTAGGCCATGAAAAGTGTGTACGAGCATTACTGCAACTAACAACACAGCGTTGTGAACACATACTTAGTTAAAGCAATGGAATATCACCAGTTCTAATTGCATGTGGAGCATCAAGCTAATAGAACCTATTACCGAGTGTAAGTTGCAGACCTTGCTTAAAAACTCGTAACACAACACAACTCATTCCCCCAACGTAACAGGGTAGATTCATAAAACACAACCCCACCACATGATTTGTATTGAAGAAACACACAGTTTGTTCGGCCAACCACAGTCCCCCTTATATCAGGGAACTTTTTTATTAAATAAATAATATGTGATCAAGGCACAAAATCATAGGGGGGCCGGGGAGGGTGTAGAGGAGGGGACACAGAGGGGGAAAAGTCACTCAACGGCGCCTGCCACCTCGCGCCGCTCGAGTCTGGCCACCCCGGGGAGCCCCGGAGGGACGGTAGGTTACAGTCTGCTGGACACGACGTTCCCTACCGTCTCCTCCGGTCTGGGATGGGCCGGCGGTGGCTGAAGCGTCGTTTCGTCTCCTAGCCCTCTTGGCAGGGCCAGCAGCGGCGGCGGGGGCAGTGGTAGCGGCGACGGAGACAGCTCGACGTCGCGGAAGCCTTCTGCCCCCACCGGCAAGGACGGGAGGCGGAAAATGGGGTTGGAGGATGGATCTCTCCTCTGCCATCTCTCTGCATGTTGAGGTCATCAATAGCAGGGCCTTCCCGAACAGGCCAGCGTCGGAGAGGGCGGCCGTCAGAAGAGGGGCTCTCTTCTTCTCTGGCACACGGGCCTGCTCCAGCCAAAGGTGACGCTGGCCCAGGGTGGCCAGGGCGCGCACTTTACCCATGGCTATGGCTAGCACCTGGGAGAGGTGCAGCACAGCTCCCGCAGCCTGGGTGATCTGATCGCACCTCACCTCGTTCAGATCCGCGCCGCCCGTCATTATCCCCGATACAAATCTAGCCAGGTGGGCGATGTTAGAGGCCGCAGCCAGCGACTGTGTACCGGCGATAAATGACTGGTCACCCCAATAAGCCAATCGCCTAGCCGACCTCCCCTGGAGGACCGGCTTGCATAGGGGCTCCCACACCATATCCGGACAGAGGAGCGCGGCCATCGGATTGTCAAGCCGAGGTACGCCCTCCCCCATACCTTTGACCAACCCCGACACCCGCGTAACTGGTACGTAGGCGGGAGTCAGTCCCATGATGTTGGAGACCACCTGGCCCCGACGAACATAGGCCCCCATCGATGGGAAAAATGGGTAGACAATGTCCACCCCTCTCACCGGGGGACGCTGCCAGGGATGGCCTATGAGGTCATCAGGGACAGGAGCAGGCAATGGCTGCGGCAGCGGCACACCGTTTGCAGCGGCGGCTACCGCCATGAGCTCGGGAAACAAGGCCCGCAGTTCCCCCTGCGGACCCTCCTCCACCGACCCCGCATCCCTCGCATACAGCAGGCTGCGACTGGTCAAGGAGCCACAATCCGATGCGGCTGACAGTAGGGCATCCTGTCGATGAGGCCAAGGTGGTTCCCCGACATCCTCGAACAAGGCGCCCCGTGGAGCCATTTCTCCCCACCCCGGGGTCTCCGGAGGAGGGATACTCTCCTCCACGGGACCATCATACAAGAACCCGTCCGCCTCCTCCATGAAGTCTTCAGTTTCCATCAGAAATCCAGAGTCGGACGCGGCCTCGCTGGTCTCCAGCAATTCCCCAAACCCAGGCCGTTCGCGTCTGCACGCCACCATGTGACGACGTGAGCGAGCAGACGCAAAAAGTTTTCGTCGCAAATCCCCTGGCTCTAAGACAATCCCCCGTTCATCAACGGGCGATTCCCCAGAAACAGAGGAACCAGAGTCGAGATCAGGCCATCGCCGGAGCGACGGCTCCGAACCCTCGGCTCGTCGGTGAGGAAAACTATCCACCGGCAGTCTCCCGGGCTGGGTCGGCAACCACGAGAGCGGCAACAGCCCAGCACCGGAACGCACGACGGAGGCGGGAATGGAGAATCGGTGGTGAAGAGTAGGTCTAGCGGGTCTACTCTCCGCGGAATACATTATGACCCAAACCTTTTTCTTATATAAACAAGTGAGAGAAGAAAAAGGTTAGGCACAATGTAAACCTAGTCACAACTCTTTTCAACTTATCAACGACACGTCAAGTGGGGTACTACCGAGGCACTTCCTTGTGGTGAAAGCGAGAAGGAGGAGAGCAGGTGACCACACACCTGCTTATGAAGGTAAGCTGATGAGGGGTGTGGTCAGACTAATACTGGTATTAGAGGTACATTTGTGGTTTATTCAGTACGCGTGCACGTACGCGAGATAGTGCAGAAGGCGATGCCAAGCTAAGCCACTAACGATACAGAACTTACAGTTTACAGTTTCCTTCTGAAGCACAACGAAATGTCTCATACTTCCAGCCGGGACCATTTGGTTCCACAGCTCAAGCAAACCCCCACCAATTGGTACAGGGCTTGTATTTTGGTTTTGCACTTCTCTTTCTTTGTTATGCTATGGCTAGCTATTGGTATCCTATTATTATGCAAAGACTAGGTGATAGATAAGTCCTGGGTACTTGGCGCACAGTGCGACGAGTCGAGTGAAAGTTGTGAAAGCATTTTTGTGTCCACGTACTTCTGCTCAGAAAACTGCTGGGTCGGCGTGGTACTGCGTGGGACCACCACTGCACAACTGATTCCATCGCCACAACAGATGAATGCTAGCATTATCGATCTCTCCCATTAAACATTAGACTAAATGGCTATGCAAACAAGCACTTGTTTTGAACTCTTAGTAATGTCGTTCCATCGCCACAGCAGAAATACCTGTTTCCGCCGGGATCTGCAAAGCTACACCCCTCCCCCACTGGAAACTATCATACGTGCCTTTTGTCTACTCCAGTCAGTCAGATGGTCACGGTTACGGTCAACAAACCCTTCTGACTCAAGGTAAGATCTCGTTTCGTTAGCACAGTATTTATATCTCAACCCATCCATTGTGCCTATAGCGTCGTGTTAACCATGCACTGTGAACGTTGTGGACCTAAATTAGCTAGCTCTTCACAGCTAGTCTGTAGCTATGTACAGGTAGTCATCAGCTAGTGGCTAGCTGGGACTCGTTACCTAGCTAGCTAGCTAGCCACCGCAAGTTGCTACTTAGCTACTCATTTCTATAATCGGTTAATCTCTAACCTTGTATAAATCGTTACCGTTCAAGCATGCTACGGAAAGTGACCAAGTCTATGAGTATTAGTTAAGGCACTAGCTACATGGTAGCTACAACAAATGTTCTGGCTAGTAGCTAGGCCTAGTTAGCCAGTACTAGTACTAACATTACTGTTATTGCAAATGTTACCGTGTTTTGGGTTGTAATGATACCAGATTAACTGGAGACTATCTATAGCTGTGTAACGTTATATGATTGATATCTTTATTAACCATATGTGTGTAATAAAGCTGTTGTCCTCTCAATGCGGCGACATAGCTGGTTGGCTAGCTAGCTAGCTACATACTGTGATTTTGCACCATTTTGAGGTCGACATTATCCATCATCCCGCGATTCCGGCATCAATTTACAACATCCTATACTAAATTAAGCAGTAGACTGCGGAAGCCAGACATGTGGTGAGGCTTTTTACACCTGAATTCAGTGCAAAATATTCTAGGCTGCTATGTCAGCTAGTACTTGGCCTATCGTTCACACGTGGCTGAGTACTTGGGCATGAGGCATTAATTAATTGCAGATGTGTCCATTTCCCCATTGCTTTCTGTTTTGTTTCAGGCCAGTCTTGATGGACAGCTTTGTCACAGAAAAACTAATTGAGTGGCAGCTGCCAGAGCTCACAGACAGTTTTAAAGGTGAGAATTTTTACTTTCTTGACCATGAAAATTTGTCCATGACTAAGCAGTATTGTTCAGTAGGGTTTCAACACACATGCATGCACACACACATTATTCTGTTCTTCATCTTGGTTCTCATCCTGTTCTTGTCCTGGTGTCTGGTCCTGCCAGCCTGGTCCTGTGTTGGAGTTTGCTGCCACTGGATGGCACTGACATTATTGTAAAAGTCTTTCTTTGTTCTCTTTCCTTTTCTTTCAGATCAAGATATCGATGAGGAGGCACCACCAGTACCTCCCCTCACCAGAACCAGTACCTCCCCTCACCAGAACCAGCAGTACCTCCCCTCACCAGAACCAGCAGTACCTCCCCTCACCTGAACCACCAGTACCTCCCTTCACCAGAACCAGTACCTCCCCTCACCAGAACCAGCACCTCCCCTCACCAGAACCACCAGTACCTCTCTCACCAGAACCAGTACCTCCCCTCACCAGAACCACCAGTACCTCCGCTCACCAGAACCAGCAGTACCTCCCCTCACAAGAACGAGTACCTCCCCTCACCAGAACCACCAGTACCTCCCCTCACCAGAACCAGCAGTACCGCTTTTGGAGTCCGCAAAAGAGGGGTGGAGTTCTAGAGGAAGCAAGGTAAGCAAAAAGAGCCATATAATGTGCAGCTCCTCCCCCTCAGGGAATGCTACACCCATTTGCAACGGGGCAGAACAGGAAGCACAGCCCCCCTCGTCCTTTGCATTGGCTTAGCGGGGCAGGCAAAGCAGCAAACGTAGGTTGCACCCACAGAGTTTGGTTGCACCACCACCAAGCCAAGGTCCCCAGGCCCCCATAACCTCTATTTAAACTCGAAAGGCATTGTGGTTTCCCTCATTTACAAATACGAGTTAAAACCACTGTTTTGAGCACTCCAAAATGTCATTGCACGTTCCATTGGCATGAAAAAAATTTGGCTCCCTTGTATAGTTGGTATCAACCTGTTATCTTGCTTATGATTAGCTTTCAACCCAAGATTCACCTGTATTTAACATTCTTTCTTTGCTTATGTGCTTGTCTTACGTTGGGCCAAATATGGTGGAGTACTAATTGAGTGGCAGCTGCCAGAGCTCACAGACAGTTTAAAGGTGAGAATTTTTACTTTCTTGACCATGAAAATGTGTCCATGACTAAGCAGTATTGTTCAGTAGGGTTTCAACACACATGCATGCATGCACACACACATTATTCTGTTCTTCATCTTGGTTCTCATCCTGTTCTTGTCTTGGTCTCTGGTCCTGCCAGCCTGGTCCTGTGTTGGAGTTTGCTGCCACTGGATGGCACTGACATTACTGTAAAAGTCTTTCTTTGTTTTCTGTCTTTGTCTTTCAGATCAAGATATCAATGAGGAGGCACCACCAGTACCCCCCCTCACCAGAACCAGTAGTACCTCCCTTCACCAGAACCAGCAGTACCTTCCCTTACCAGAACCAGTACCTCCACTCACCAGAACCAGCAGTACCTCCCCTCACCAGAACCAGCAGTACCTCCCCTCACCAGAACCAGCAGTACCTCCCCTCACCAGAACCACCAGTACCTCCCCTCACCAGAACCAGTACCTCCCCTCACAAACCACAGAGTTTGGTTGCACCACCACCAAGCCAAGGTCCCCAGGCCCCCATAACCCCAAACTCGAAAGGCATTGAGGTTTCCCTCATTTACAAAGACAAGTTAAAACCACTGTTTTGAGCACTCCAAAATGTCATTGCACGTTCCATTGGCATGAGAAAAAAAAACTTGATATAATTTGGCTCCCTTGTATAGTTGGTATCAACCTGTTATCTTGCTTATGATTTGCTTTCAACCCAAGATTCACCTGTATTTAACATTCTTTCTTTGCTTATGTGCTTGTCTTAGGTTGGGACAAATATGGTGGAGTACCTCCAGCAGGCAAGACCCTCTCCCTCGGTTTTGGTGCTGGGAGAACCACAAACATGTTGTGCTCAGGCATTCGTGATCTATGCAGGTCAGGCACACCCTGAAAGCACAATGCTCGGGGGCAGTTGATACGTGTTTTAAAGCATTTTATGTATTTGACATCAAGTACCCCAGGCAGTGTGCTCAGGCATGGGAGTTTCTCCAGCACGTTGTATATAATATTGAGGGACCAGAGTCCAAGCATGTAGCATTCTTAAGGACAGCCGTACATAACGCAAAACTTACAAATGAGGAGGAGGTGGAAGAGGTGAAGTAGCAGGAGGGAAGGTGGAGGAGAGGAGGAGGAGTATAAGGAGAGGATGTGGCGTAGTGAGGAGGTGAAGTAGGAGGAGGGAAGGTGGGGGAAGAGATGGAGGAGGAGGGAGATGGGTAGACACTAGACCCTGTATAAGTCCCGTATTTCTATATGTGTTTTGATCAATCAATATCTGGGGGTCCTACTAATCACCCCAAAGTACCAGAAAATACCCTAAAGTACCCCAAAATACCCCAAAGTATACCCCAAAATACCCCAAAGTACCCCAAAATACCCCAAAGTATACTCCAAAATACCCCAAAGTACCCTAAAATACGCCAAAGTACCCCAAAGTACCCTGAAATACCACAAAGTATACCCCAAAATACCCCAAAGTACCAGAAAATACCCCAAAGTACCCCAAAATACCCCAAAATACCCCAAAGTACCCTAAGATACCCCAAAATACCCCAAAGTATACCCCAAAATACCCCAAAGTACCAGAAAATACCCCAAAATACCCCAAAGTACCCTAAAATACCCCAAAATACCCTAAAGTACCCCGAAATACCCCAAAGTACCAGAAAATACCCCAAAGTACCCCAAAATACCCCAAAGTAACAGAAAATACCCCAAAGTATACCCCAAAATACCCCAAAGTACCAGAAAATACCCTAAAGTACCCCAAAATACCATAAAATACCCCAAAATACCATAAAATACCCCAAAATACCCCAAAATACCCCAAAGTACCCTAAAATACCCCAAAATACCCCCAAAGTACCCCAAAATACCCCAAAGTATACCCCAAAATACCCCAAAGTACCAGAAAATACCCCAAGGTACCCCAAAGTACTTTGGGATATGTTGGGGTATTTTAGGGTATTTTTGGGTACTTTGGGGTATTTTCAAGATTTCAAGAGTTTTATTTGTCACGGCATACAAGTATACAATGAAATGCGGGTGGTCTTGCCCGCAACGATGTGCAATACAGTGGTACAACATATAATAGAATCCAATAAAAACAACACCTGACCTCAGCAGCTGGAACAGGCTGTTATTGGGGTGGTGGGGGTCTTTCATTATTCTGCCGGCTCTGGATTTGTACCTCTTGTTGTATAGAACCTGCAGGGGAGGTAGTGCAATACCCGTGGTACGCTCGGCTAAGCGCACCACTCTCTGTAGGGCCTTCTTGTCCTGTGCCGTGCTGTTTCCATACCAGGCAGTGATGTTTCCGGTCAAGATGGGGTATTTTCTGGTACTTTGGGGTATTTTGGGGTACTATGGGGAATTTACTGGTACTTTGGGGTACTTTGGGGTATTTTGGGGTATTTGCTGGTACTTTGGGGTATTTTAAGGGTACTTTGGGGTATTTTGGGGTACTTTGGGGTATTTTCTGGTACTTTGGGGTATTTTGGGGTATACTTTGGGGTA
>NW_028170151.1:81474-93974 GCF_963971535.1 Notolepis coatsorum
GTCCGGCAACCTCTATCGTGTGTGTTGTCCGATCTGTCGTCTGTGTGTATCTGGTCCGCCCTCAGTTCTTCTCCTGCTCCCACCGTCCACCACACGTAGAGGTACAGCTGTTCAGGGCCACATTATATATATATATATATATATATATATATATATATATATATATATATATATATATATATATATATATATATATATATATATATATATTTGCTTTGTATAGCAGAAATAGATAGTTCTGCTACGGTGATAGCGAAAATGATATAAATTTAATTATTATATAGTAGCTGAAATAGATAGTTCTGCTATGGTGATAGCGAAAATTATATATATACACCTACACCGTAGCAGACAGCAAACTAAAATATATATGTATATATAATTTTCGCTATCATTGTAACAGAACTATCTATTTAAAAGCAAGCTAAAAACATATCTTCAGACAAGCTGCTTTTATATCCCGATTCAGAGTAATCAATAGGCTACAGGCAGAACCTCTACTTGATGCCCATTTTATGTCTTTTATTACTGAAGCACTATTTCACTCTGTCTATTCTATTTGACCCTTTTAATACTGTCTATTTTACCCTTTTCTTACCAACTGTATTGTATAAACATCTAAAATACTGGAAGAGAAGTTGAGATCCAAGGCAGCTCTACAAATTTTAAAAAGCCTTTATTAGTTGGCTTACATTATTTAGAAATTAAAAAAAAAACGACATGATTCGGCCTATACATGGCCTTCTTCAGGGTGTAAAATACTGGGTTGATATGTCTATTAAATGAGGATACAACTTAAATCCTACTAGTCGGACCTATAACAAAAAGAACATTTTACAGAGCAATATGGGGCAACTTACTCCCGAAGTTACAAGTCTTGGTGTTATAATAGACTCAGACCTGAGCTTTAAATCACACATCAACAAGGTGACAAAAACATCATTCTTCTACCTTAGAACATAGCTACTGTAAGGTATGGCCGTTTATAAATAATAAAAAAGATGCTGAAAAACGGATCCATGCCTTTATCTCAAGCTGTCTTGACTACTGTAATGCACTCCTCACCGACCGGCCGGCCTCACAAAAAAAAACACAGAATGACTCCAACGGCTTCCGGTAACATTTACAATCAATTTCAAGGTTGTCCTCCTTATATATACAAAGCACTAAATGGAACAGGACCAAGCTACATTGCAAATTCTGTAGAATTTTGAATATATATGTATATTCTACTATATTGTGACGAGCCTGGTGGGGTTCAGACTCCCCACGGTCCAAATACAAACAAATTCGAATGTCCACACAAGAGCAATATCAATCACTAAGAATATTTATTGAAGTAAGGCAGAATCCAGTTCGATAGGCAAGAGAATGGGCGTAATACAGGCCGAGGGTCAAAAACATGAAACAGGCTCACAGATAGAAAAAGGGATTGTTCAATACTCAGGGTAGTCGTCCGGTCCAGGGTCAGTACACAAGGGGGTTTCTCAGCCAGTCCAGGGTCCGTACACAATGAACACCTTCTCGCCTTCACCTCTCCTATCACTACCTCTCACCTTACACAACTCTGAATATCTCAATCTCTCTCTCTCTCTATGTCACAACTCCAACCTCACCTCCGCTCAACTTACCTTTTTTTCTTTTTTATCCACTCTTTCTCAGATTTTTTCTCTGTTTTCTCCCCGTCCCAATTTAGTCGTTGTGCCAATTCCCCCCCTCCCCTCCCTGGTTGTTGTGCGCATGTTCTCCTACTGGTCGGTACAAGGGAACCCTGAAGTCATCCGCACGCTTCCTCCGACATGCGCGGCGACAGCCAGTGAGTCTTTTTTCACCTGGCAGCGAGGACTCTCATTGGTGAAGTGTAACGCGTGGGAGGTCACGCTGCCTTCATCAAGTCCTGCCTCCGCTGAGCAAGCGCCCAGACCTGACCTGTAGGCGTCGCTGTCCACAACGCCAGATTCCCACCCATGACTTGCCCTCCCCCTAACCCAGCCAAACGGGTTAGTATAGCGATCAGCCCAAGCCCCAAGCAATGCTGACTCCGGGAGTCAAGACCGCAGCCTCTTGCATTGGTGACGAGCGCAATCTCCGCTACGCCACCTGACCGCCCACGCTCAGCTTACTTCTGACTAACCTAGTGGTTTTGTAGTGTGTGTCTGGGGTGTGTGCACGTGAGATGTGGGTGAACTAATGATTCTATCAGTACTAATCAGCTACCTAATTGTCTCTACTCCTTCCGTGGCAATAATATCTTTCATCCTTCACATATCCATGAGAGGGGGGGTGATATTTGCCACAATATATATATATATTATATATCTACTACTGGCAACATCACCTCCTGGTTTGGGAATAGCACTGCACAAGACTGTAGCAGACTACAAAGAGTGACACGTTCAGCCGAACGCACAATTGGAGGGGGGCTTCCCACCCTCCAGAACATTTACAACAAGCGGTGCAAGGGGAAGGCTAAGAGAATTATTAAGGACTCAAGCCACCCGAACAACTGCCTCTTTGAACTGCTGCGGTCAGGCAAGCGATACCGGAGTCTTAAGGCGAGCACAGAAAGACTCAGAAGAAGCTTCTATCCCCAGGCCATCAGGCTGCTAAACGAACAATAATCACTATGCAACAACCATCAAATGCACACAGCACACACACCCACACGCACACACTCACTCAAACAAACAACACACTGCAGCACCCACTCTCCACACTTTAGATCACACAAACACACTTACACTTTATATTTATTGATAAAGGATTTGCACTACAACTCGTACACCTACTGTGAATTGTACCTAAATTGCACCTCGTCCCATTTCTCCATTTCTGCCTTGCACTATATAGTATTGTATATTAGTACACTGCACAGTATTGTATATTGTATGGTAACTACGTCTATTCTGCATCGAACATTGTACATATGTCTAAACTGAACACTGTGACCTCATTTTTTTTACTTCTAATTTTACTATGTTATTTTATTTCATACTTATCTTGTCTTGCACAGTCTCTGGAGCGCAACAGTAAGAAGCATTTTGTATAAAAGTATTCTGTACTTCTGTATGACAACTATTAAAGAAACTTGAAACTTGAAACTTGAAACTTGAACTCTATTGAAGGTTCCAAACTGCAGCCTAAAGAGAATCGGGGACGCAGCCTTTGCAAACTATTCACCAAAGCTATGGAACACACTACCTATGGACATTAGGGAAGCTAGCTCTAAATATAAAAAGAAAAAAGCTAAAAACTGACCTCTTCACCATAGCCCTTAATACACTCCGCTGCTGATTCTACTGTAGATTGCACTATTTTACTCTGTCCATTCTATTTTACTCTTTTATTACTTTTATTACAGGTTTTAAACTGTCAGGTATCGAACTGTGTGGGTATCAAGCTGGATTTAGTCAGGTTTATTAAAACTGTGTGGGGGCTCATTTTATGCCTGTCTTTTTCTGTTTGTGAAGCACTTTGAGCTACAATTTTTATATGAAAGGTGCTATACAAATTAAATCTATTATTATTATTATTATTATTATTATTATTATTATTATTATTATTATTATTATTATTATTATTATTATTATTATTATTATTATTATTATTATTATTATTATTATTATTATTATTATTATTATTATTATTATTATCTATCGTCTTTACTACATGCTCTGCAATACTATGCAATCACCTCGCTCCGTCATTCAGACTGCTATGCAAACCATCAATCCATACCTCAGTCCTTCCACTCTCATCTCTCTGTCTTTCGGTCTGTCTGTCCATCAGTCCACCTCTCTGTCTATTAGTCCATCTGTCCACCTCTCTGTAAATGGCTGCATTTATATAGTCCTTTTATCCAAAGTGCTTTACAATTTGTTCCTCACATTCACCCATTCATTCACACATGACAGACGGCGGACGAAACCATGCGAGGTGCCGACCTTCTCACCAGGAGCAGTTAGGGGTTAAGTGTCTTGCTCAAGGGCGCTTTTGCGGGGACTTCCGGTATTGAGATGTGTGGGTAGTTGACTAGTGACAGAGCTCCCGGTCAAAAAACATCGAAAAAAGGAAGTAAAACTAACTAAAACAAAAGAAAAAGTGACAATTCAAGGATATAAGAGAAAACGAAGGATGAACACGAGAAACAGCGAGAAAAAAAGGACCCCAGAAGAAGTACAAACGCCAGAGGAAATATCTCAGCAGGAGGAAATGGCGGAAGAGGTGGATCAGGCGAGCATGGCTCAGGAAGACAGAGAGGTGGAGCCTGCGGAACCCGCCTGGATGGCGAAGATGCAAGCGAACATACAAGCGAGCATACAAGAGCTACGAGATGACATGCAAGCTTGCACGGTGAGTAACCGAAAGGCTATCCAAGAGCTACACGCTAGCATGCAAGCTAACGCAAAAGACATCCAAGCTATACAAACTAGCATACAAACTAGCGTACAAGCTAACACGCAAGACATGCAAGATAGCGCGTTGACTAGCCAACAGGCTAATGCAGCAGCTAACCAAGAGCTACAAACTAGCATACAAGCTATCCAGGCGAACATTGAAGGACTCAGGGAAGAGTTAAAGAAAGGCCAGGACGAGCTCAGAGAGGAGATGGATAAGGGACTCGAGGTAATGGATGGAAAACTACAGGAACAAGAGAAAGGCATAAAGATGTTGGAAGGAAGGACGGCTGAAACCGAGGAATGGACTATAGATATACAAGATATTCTAAAGGAGACGCTCGAACAACAGAACATATTGAGAGAAAAGTTAATGGACTTGGAGGGGAGGTCGAGGAGAAACAACATACGAATATGGGGACTGAAAGAAGGGATGGAAGGAGAATCTATGATCAAATATGTAGACAGCCTAATGACAGAACTCGACAAGACAGGGATTCAAAGAGCACACAGGACGCTGGCGCCGAAGCCGCAGTTGGACAAACCACCGAGAGCAGTTATAGTTTATTTCTTGGAATTCAAAGTCAAAGAAAGCTTCCTCAGAGCAGCCTGGCAGACGAAGATGGAGGTGGAGGGACAGAAAGTGACTTTTGACCATGACTATGCGACAGAGGTGGCGGTAAAGCGTCGGAGCTACGTTCAGATAAAAAGGACTCTGAAGGAAAAAGGAATCAAATTTCAATCACCAATGACCACGCTGAAGGTCCATTGGAATGAAGGCGCAAAGGTGTACGGCGACGTGCGGGAAGCGACGAGGGACATGCACCGAAGAGGATGGAAGGTACCGGGAGGAGAAGAGGAGAGGCCGACGCTGTTGCAGAGGTTGGAGAGAACGAGGAGATGGACCAGAGTCGAAGGACGAGGAGGAGGCGAGGAGAACGGGAAGGTGAATGGGATCTGAAGCAGATCAACTGAGAAGGAAGACGCAAAGAAACGGAGAAGGGGGGCAGAGAGGAGACGAGAGGGGACACAATGATCCAAGGGAGGATAAGTACAATACACACACAATACAGGTTAATATATACATGAGAAGGACTGATGCAATGAGAAGATGGTATAGTACATACGAGATAATTATACCAAAAGTTATATATAAAAAAAAAGGACCTGGGAATTCAAGACACATTAGACTGATATACATATGACACACACAATACAAGAAGATGAAAGCATGAAAAGGACTTATGCAAGGAGAAGATGGTAAAGTACATACGAGATAATTATACCGAAAGTAAAAAAAAAAAAAAAAAAAAGGGGACATGGGAATAGACCACTACACTTCCGCGTTACATTGAAATCTGTGGCCAGTCATATAGATGACTGAAAATCAACATTACTAGTCTATACCAGCACCTGCTAGACTAGAATAGGCTGTCATTAGCCTACTATGTAGCCTAAGCTACTGATTATACATGCACAACACTGTGCAATATTACACTTACTGTAGACTTCTGTATATTTGTACTGTATTCCTTTTACTGTATATTTAATTCTATCTTATCATTCTCACAACACAACACCCCCTCTAATGCCCCTCTAATGGAACATTCCAGTGGATGTGCGTTGCGTCACACTCTGTGGCCAATCTGCGCATGCGCATGGGGAATCGATGCTTAAAAAACTGTATTTTTCGCTGCCAATTTAGTTCTGATCGATTAGGAATGTCTCGCGCCATGTTCAGGAGACTCAGGCGCATACAAGTCTATTCGATCATGTCTCTAGCACCCCCACAGCCGTAGCTGCAATCACTTAATGTCAAGGCTCTCATCCACATTCATTTCACCCGCCCGCAATCTCCTCCCCGATTTCAGAATCCCGGAAGTGTTGCGGTGGTCTATTTGGGAGATGTATTGAGACGGACATGAAAGAACCACAGGATTACACGTGACACATAATAAAATCAGACGCGAACATGAAAGTGACTAATGCAGAGCTTATGACCGGGAGCTCGGAGCAGGTCGCACACAGAACGAGTTGGACATATATAGTCCGCACTTTTTAGCCACTAGGGGGAGCCCTCTCACTAGGAGAGCCACTACTCCCCACCTACGAGCGGGGGAAAGAGGGGTACGAGTGAGACCCTCAACTGCCATGGAAGTTCAAAGTGTTAATGTTGATGTTAATGTTTATTATGGTTATATGTATGTAAATCAGACGGAGATAGCAGAGGCTACAACCACAAATATTATTTGATGTGACATGGGTAGAATGGGAAAACTATTGGAAAAGAAATATGACACAAGTTAAGGGTATGAAAATGATGTCGTTAAATGTGAATGGAATGAATAATCCGATCAAGAGGAGTAAGGTGATGATGAAACTTAAGAAAGAGGAGGCGCAGGTCATCTTCTTACAAGAAACACATCTAATATCACAAGAACATGAAAAGCTGAAGAGATTCGGGTATGAAAATCTGTTCTATAGTTCTTTTAAACAGAACCTTAGAAGAGGAGTAGCTATACTAATTAAGAACACAGTGAAGTTTGAAATGATCAGGGAAATAAGGGATAAAGAGGGGAGGTATGTAATGGTCAAGGATAAAAATGGAAGGTCAAATGGTAACACTAGTGAATGTGTATGCTCCACCAGACAGTGAGAAATATCTATTTGAAACGATCTTTGATATCATAGCGTTGGAAGGGGAAGGGGTCCTGATCTGTACAGGTGATTTCAATGTAGTACTGAACTATGACATAGACACGACAAGCACAAAGAAATGGAGGACAAACATTAGCAAATATATGAATATACAAATGGCAGAATTAGGAATCATGGACATATGGAGAACAATGCACACACTAGATAGAGAATACACACATTATTCACATCCACACACAACATATTCAAGGATAGACTATTTTCTCATGACAACAGGGGACATATACAGGGTAGAAGAATGCAGGATAGGGGTAACGGACATATCAGATCATAGCACAATATATCTGACAGTGAATCTTAAAAGTAGACAGAGAAATACAGTTTGGAGACTGAATGTAGGACTATTAAATAACAAAGGTTTGGTTAATGAAGTAAAGGAAGACATAATTAGATACAGAGAAGAAAATGATAACGGAGAGGTAGACCCAAACATTTTATGGGATGCACTAAAGGTAGTAATACGGGGAAAATTGATAGCAAAGACGGCATTACTCAAGAGGGCTAGAATAGAGACATACCAGAACTTGATAAAGAAACTGAAAAAATTTGAGAAAGAACACCAAAGCTCAAAGAACCAAAAGACACTTAGGGCGGTAAAGGAAGTTAGAGGAAAGATAAACAAAATGCTGCTGACAGAAATAGAGAAGAAAGCTAGATACATGAAGCAGACATACTATGAAGGGGGACCGAGAGCGACCAGACTTTTAGCTAGACGAATCAGGACACAACAAAAACTGAACACAATACACACAATAAGGGACACGAACACAAACAAAATACTGAGAGAACCAGCTGAAATAGAGAAGACATTTGAAGAATATTATAAGAAACTATACACACAACCGATAGTGGCAGGAGAAGAGGAGATAGAGAATTTTTTAGAAAGATTAGATCTACCATCGATAGGGAAGGAACAGAACGAAATATTAAATGCAGAGATCACAGAACAGGACGTATGGAATGCGATCAGTAAAGCAAAGAGTAGTAAGTCACCGGGTAGCGACGGGTTCCCCTCGGAATTCTACAAAACATTTAGACAGGAACTGAGCCCCATATTAGAAGCAGCATTCAGACACACAATGGAAAAAGGCACAATGCCACCTTCATGGAAAGAGGCCATAATTACTACAATTCCAAAAGAAGGGAAAGATAGAGAACTGTGTAGCAGTTTCAGACCTGTGTCCATACTTAATGTAGATTACAAGATGTATACATCAATAATATCCAAAAGAT
The DNA here is from genome assembly GCF_963971535.1 of Notolepis coatsorum. NCBI lineage: Eukaryota > Metazoa > Chordata > Actinopteri > Aulopiformes > Paralepididae > Notolepis > Notolepis coatsorum. The sequence goes on from NW_028170151.1 coordinate 89,823, forward strand.
TTGAGACATTTATGACAGATATTATAGACGAAGACCAGACCGGATTCATTAAAGGAAGGCAGACACAGGATAACATAAGGAAGACAGTGCAGGTGGTAGAGGAGATACAAAAGGAAGGAGGAAGTGCAGTATTAGTTAACCTAGATGCAGAAAAAGCTTTCGACGGTGTAAGCTGGATATTTCTATATAAAGTATTGGAAACATTTGGATTAGACAAAAACGCTATGAAAACAATTAGGGCATTATATCAAGAACCGACGGCTAGGATTAAGGTAAATGGTAGTTTGACGGACCGGATTAAACTAGAGAGAGCTACCAGACAGGGCTGTTGTCTTTCGCCCATGCTCTTCGATGTATTCATCGAACCACTGGCTCAACTAATTAGACAGACCAAAGACATCAAAGGGGTGGAGATAAGGGGAACAGAACATAAATTGGGACTGTTCGCAGACGACGTGATAGTGTATATGAGACAACCAGACACAAGCTTTCCGACACTGATGGATTTACTGACAGAATATGGATACTACTCAGGATATAGACTCAACGTGACGAAGACACAGACTTTATCACTGAACTACACACCAACGATAGAGATCAAAGAAAAATACTAAATTAAATGGGACATGGACAGGATCAAGTACCTAGGGGTGAACATTACAAGAGGGATGGAGGGGTTAAGTGATGCAAACTATACACAGATCAATCAGAAAATCAAGAGAGACCTAGAAAGATGGACAGTAATGCCCCTAGATTTCAGCTCAAGGATCGAAATCATTAAGATGAACATATTACCAAGGTTACTATACCTATTTCAGTCTCAACCTATATTAATACCACAAAAACAATTCAGGGAATGGGACAGACAGATATCAAGATTCATTGGGGGGGGGGGGGGGGGGAGGCCAAGGATCAGATATGTGACTCTACAACTACCAAAGGAAAAAGGAGGAATGGCAGTACCCAGTTTAGAGAGCTATTACTATCAGCACAGCTTAGAACAGTAGCATGCTGGTGCAATGTGAATTATGAAGCCAAATGGAAAGATATGGAAACCAAAAGAGAGGGATTCAAAGTGCAGGCACTGATAGGAGATAGGGAGCTGTTCAGAAGACAGGAACAACTACTAGACCCAATTACCAAATCCACTATAAACATATGGAACACAATAGTAAAGAAATACAAGCTAGAAAAAGAATCCAAGATACTGAGATGGATAACACACGACAACAAATTCAAACCAGGGATAGACGACCATGGGTTCAAAAGATGGGAACGGGGGGTTATAACAGCACAATGATAGAAGGAGGGGAGATGCTGACTCTACAAACATTTTAAGAAAGATTCGGACTAGAGAATAGGGACCACTTTAGATATTTACAGATTAGAGACTACTATAACAAGGAAATAAAGCAAGACAGAGACAAAGAACAGAATGGGGTAATTAAGATAATGGTAAAATCATACGAAGGAAGGAAGGGAAGGGTGATATCAGCACTATATCAGGCAATAATGGACAGTAAGGGAAATACAACATTGTATATAAAAGAAAGGTGGGAGAAAGAGTTAGAAATAGAGATAACAGAGGAGGAATGGTATAACACATGTAAGACACAACAATCAACCACAGGATCAAGGATATGGAGGTAGTTTGGGTGGAAAAACATAATTAGATTATTTATAATACCAGAAATACAGGGCAATTACACACCAGCAAACAAACTATGTTGGAGAGAGTGTGGACAAGAAATAGCGAACCACACACACACATATTCTGGAGATGTCAGAAAATAAGGCACTACTGGGAAGAGATAGGAGAGATAATAAATGGAATAATAGGATATGAAATACCCCAGGAAGGCCAAGTGTTGTATCTGGGGAACCTATCACAGGAAGGAATTCAAGGGGAAGACAAATACTTGATTAAGATACTAATAGTGGCAGCCAAAAAAGCTTTAACTAAACTGTGGTACAGGGAAGAAGTGCCGATGAAGGAACAATGGATAGAGGTAGTAGAGGGGATACAGGAAATGGAGAGAATCACACATCTGCTGAGGCTGCAAGAAGAGAAGTTTTAATTGAAATGGGAAAAGTGGAAAGAATATAGGAGGGGAAGGAACGACATCACAGGGGATTGAAAAGGATACAAGGAAATGATGAAAAATGTAAATAAAGGATGCAAATATAGAATGGACCGAAGGACCCATGCCACACTTTTTCTTTTCTCATTTTTGTATATCTGTTTTATTTTTATTTCTTGTTGATGAGTCTTTATAATTTTGTATGCTGAAATGTATTGTCTATGTATGTTGTTGAAAAAAATGAAAATAAAAACGTAAGTAAAAAAAATAATAAGTGTCTTGCTCAAGGGCACTTCGACACGCTGCCTGGGAGGAGCGGGATTTCAAATCGGGAACCTCCGGATTATCAGAAGACTGCTCTACCTCCCGAGCCACTGTCTATTAAAAGTCCATCCGTCCATCTCTCTGTCTTTCAGTCTGTCTGTCCAATTGTTCATCTGTCCATCTTTCCACTGCCCCTGCCTATTATTAGTCTGTGTGTCCACCTCTCTGTCCATCTGTCTGTAGGGTGGCAGGCAGAGACAGCCCTGTCATTGATTCTCCTGTCTGTCCAGCAGAGGGATGTGTGGTGTGGGATGTGCCGCCGGGCAGCATTTGACACAGACCAATATTATTCATCCCAGACAATATCCTAAAATGGCTAATTATACTGACCAATTAGCCGGCTAATTAGACAATTATCCAAGCGGACAATCTATCGGCTGGAGGGGGATCGATACAGGGAGGAGATTGGAATTCACTTTTTATCACCTCACCTGCTCACCACATGCAGCTTGGAGCTGTTGGATGTTTTATGGGCTGTACACTTGTTGTACGGCTGGACATTCTATAAACATGGGTTTATAGAAAGGGCCGGTTCTAGTGCTTGACGGGCATTTCCTTTGAGACGGCTTCCGCTGCCGTCACGAGGATGAACGGTGAAAGTTAGATTGTTGTAGAATGTTTATTGAAATGATGCTTTTGCCCCGTGGGAACTCGACGTCCTGAACACGAGAGCTGACCTCCCCTAAAGCCATTAATCCACTAATAGTCATAGGATTTGTCAATTAATCCATTAGTTGATTTCATAGACAAATCTGTGACTTTTCCCACATGCAATAATGCAAAAGAACCTCCTTGAATCTCATGGTTACCCTTGTAATTTTCCAGGAAATTACTCATTCAGCATAATATAGTAAAAAGCATTAAAATGTACTAATCGACTAACAAAACCTCGGTCGACTGAGACCAAACCGGTTAATCATACGACTCATAGACTATGAGGGCGACAGTGGCTCGGGAGGTAGAGCAGTCGTCTGGTAATCCGCAGGTTCCCGGTTCGATTCCCGCTCCTCCAAAGGCAGCGTGTCGAAGTGTCCTTGAGCAAGACACTTAACCGCTAACTTCTCCCGATGAGCAGGTTGGCACCTTGTATGGCCGTCGGTGTGTGAATGTGTGAGTGGATGGGTAAAATGTGAGGAACACATTGTAAAGCGCTTTGTATAAAGGCACTATATAAATGCACCATTTACCATTTATATGAGGGGGGCAGCCCTACTGAATACCATGTCAAATACATGGTGTGTCTCAATGAATCAGCCTATTATGTGTCAGCATGTCAGGGGTGACGTTTTGGCAAAACAACCCACTCAATGCTCCAGCAGCACATTCCTCCTTTGCAACGAACTCTCAACCTGTTCTGCCGTGTATGCAGGGGTGTAAAAAGTACCCAGAAATTATACTTAAGTGAGTATCTGGCTAAAAACACACATGAGTAAAAGTAAAAAAAAGCTTCTACTTTTAAATGTACTTAGGTACTAAAAAGTAAAAACTTTTTTTCAGACTGTCTATTCTTCTGATAGCAGGTGTTTAATCAAAGATCCCAGCTTTCTAGTCTTGCAGAAGGACCAATCAGCATGGGTATGGGCGGGTACATTTTCCATTGATGGGGATTTGATTGGCTGTTTTTAAATAAAGAGTGGCCGCAGGATTAATAACGTTAACGTTAGTTCGGCCAGAGATACAAACTATTCAAATTCAAATAGTTGGACCTGCGAGATTTGTACTTTGCACTTTGTAGGTCTGCATTTTA
>NW_028170150.1:0-2000 GCF_963971535.1 Notolepis coatsorum
CAGACAGACAGACAGACAGACAGACAGACAGGCAGGCAGACAGACAGACAGACATACAGACAGACAGGCAGGCAGGCGGACAGACAGACAGACAGACAGACAGGCAGGCGGACAGACAGACATACAGACAGACAGACAGACAGACAGACAGGCAGACAGACATACAGACAGACAGACAGACAGACAGACAGACAGACAGACAGACAGACAGACAGACAGACAGACAGACAGACAGACAGACAGACAGCCCGACAGACAGACAGACAGACAGACAGACAGGCAGGCGGACAGACAGACAGACAGACAGACAGACAGACAGACAGACACAGACAGACAGACAGACAGACAGACAGACAGACAGACAGACAGACAGACAGACAGACAGACAGACAGACAGACAGACAGACAGACAGACAGGCAGGCGGACAGACAGACAGACAGACAGACAGACAGACAGACAGACAGACAGACAGACAGACAGACAGGCAGGCGGACAGACAGACAGACAGACAGACAGACAGACAGACAGACAGACAGACAGACAGGCAGGCGGACAGACAGACAGACAGACAGACAGACAGACAGACAGACAGACAGACAGACAGACAGACAGGCAGGCGGACAGACAGACAGACAGACAGGTCTTTAATATGTTTCACCTGCTGGCGTAGCGTCAAGTGAATTTGCCCATCAGAGGGGAGGGAAGAGCCACATATTTGAGAGAGAGGGAGGGAGGGAGACAGAGAGAGGAAGAGAGAATGAGAGGGAGGGAGACAGAGGGAGGAAGAGAGAATGAGAGGGAGGGAGGGAGAGAGAGGAAGAGAGAATGAGAGGGAGGGAGGGAGGGAGGGAGGGAGGGAGGGAGGGTGGGAGGGAGGGAGGGAGAAAGAGGGAGAGAGAAGGAGATGGAGGGAGACAGAGAGAGGAAGAGAGAATGAGAGGAGGGAGACAGAGGGAGGAAGAGAGAATGAGAGGGAGGGAGGGAGAGAGAGGAAGAGAGAATGAGAGGGAGGGAGGGAGGAAGGGAGGGAGGGAGGGAGGGAGGGAGGGAGGGAGGGAGGGAGGGAGGGAGGGAGGGAGCGGGAGGGAGGGAGGGAGGGAGGGAGGGAGAAGGAGATGGAGGGAGAAGGAGGTGGAGGGAGGGAGGGAGAGGAAGGTACAGTAGGAAGAGAGAGAGATGGTAAGGGAGAAGGAGAGGGGGAAGAGAGAGATATAGACATCTGGGAGTTCATCTCAGCCAAATCCTTCCTTTCATCAACATGCACAAACACACACATTCCTGCATACACACGCACACACACACATACGCACGCACACAAACACACAGCAGCTAGAGCATTCTCACCCTCATCATAATGTGCCACCAAGTACATTCCAACACACACAGCCACACACACACACACACATACAGTATACATACACATACAGTATACATAGACACACATATACATACACACATATACTGTACATATACATACACACACATATACATACACACACAGATACATACACACATACAGTATACATAGACACACATATACATACATACACACACATATACATACACACATATACATACACACACAGATACAAACACACATACAGTATACATAGACACACATATACATACACACATATACTGTACATATACATACACACACATATACATACACACACAGATACATACACACATACAGTATACATAGACACACATATACATACATACACACACATATACATACACACATATACTGTACATATACATACACACACAGATACAGTATACATAGACACACATATACATACACACATATACTGTACATATACATACACACACAGATACATACACACATACAGTATACATAGACACACATATACATACATACACACACATATACATACACACATATACTGTACATATACCATACACACACATATACATACACACACAGATACATACACACACACACACACACATATACACACATATACATACACAC